>NW_026899811.1:0-99391 GCF_033153095.1 Gastrolobium bilobum
CTCCTTTTTCTTGAAAGAATTTCTTTCATGAATTTCACATAAGTGGACATTTGTTCTAATGCATCCACAAATGGAATGTTGACATGCAACTGTTTTAGGAGGTCTAGAAATTTCCTAAACTGATTGTCTTGCTTTTTTTTTTTTTTGCAACCTTTGAGGAAAAGGGGGTGGGGGTCTGTTTGAGACAACAGGTGTCTCAACATTTGACTTGGATGCTTGACCCCTTGAAATGGACTTTTCCATGGAAATAGTCCCTAAAGATAGGTCTGGTTGAGTCTGAATTTCTGGCTCTATCATATGATCTATCACAGATCTTCCATTTCTGAGCTCTATCATATGACATTGCTCATTATTTCTCCTAGGCTCTTCAGTGTTACTAGGCATGGTACCAGAGGGTCTGCTATTCATAGTATTTGCTAAATGGCCTAGTTGGGATCCTATATTCCTCAAAGATGCAGGAATATTTTGCACAACAGCTTCCAAGCTGTTTTGCTTAGTTTCATTCTTGACTAAATATTCTCTTAACAAAGCTTCTAAGGAAGAAGTTGAAGAGGTAGGCATCTCACTAGATTGAGCAACAGGTTGTTGCCTTGGATATTGTTGGTAGTTTTGAGAGGGAAAATGTGGTTTGGTTTGGATATTGGAGGGGCCAGCTTGCTGCCCTTGCCCTTGGAAATATTGAGGCTGTTGATTCTGCCTCCAACCTTGATTAAAGTTGTTGGAAAAATTATTTTGGTTCCTATTTTGGTTCCCCACATAAAAGACAGATTCAGGGTTGGATGGGCAGCTACCAAACAAATGGGGTCCACCACAGAAAACACAAGTTTCACCTGTGTTCACTGCATTGACTTGAGGTTGGGATACTGGAACTTGGTGAGTAGGTATTGGAACTTGAGGCTGAGACAATCTTACCTCAATGGCTTGTCCTTGGGTTCTCACTAAAGTGGATAGTGCATCAAACTTGGCTGAAAAGGCTGTTACTGGATCTACCTCATGTAAACCAGCCACTCTCCTTGACTGATTTCTCTCTTCAGGCCATTGGGCATAATTTCGAGTCATTTGTTCTAACAACTCGTAGGCTTGATTAAAGGACGTGAACATAAACATTCCATTAGCAGGAGAATTTGCTAAGGCTCTGTTTTGGGTGTTAAGGTTGTTGTAAAGGGTTTGCAACACTGCCCAACAGGGCAAGCCATGGTTGGGACATTGTTTAAGAAGGATCTTAAACCTCTCCCACACATCCACTAAGGTCTCACCATCCTTCTGCATGAAGTTGGTGATATCACATCTGGTTTGCACTATCTTGTTGGATGGGAAAAATTTCATGATAAATTTTCCAGCCAGTGTGTGCCAATTGGTTATGGAGTTGGATGGAAGGGAGTTCAACCACTCTTTGGCTTTATCAGCCAGCAGTTAATGAGGGAAGAGCTTCAATCTCAGAACATCATCTGAGATGTTAGGATTCCTAAAAGTATTGGCCATTTCTATGAAATTCCTAAGGTGCTTGTGTGGGTCTTCCATCAACAGCCCATGGAACTGCCCCATATTTTGGAGCATCGTGAACATCACCAGTTCTAACTTAAAGGGCACTCCATTAACAGGTTGGGCAATACTTGGGTCTAACTCATCCAGCACAGGTATGATGAAGTCCATCATGGACCTATCATTGTCATCTATTACTGGTGGGTTCTCTATCCTTGCAGGTCCTCCTACTCCTTCATTCCCATTTACACTTCCTAAATCCTCCATTTCTTCGACTTCTGTAAGTTGAATTTGCCTATTTTCTCTCAGGGTTCTTCTCCTAACTCTAAATGTCCTTTCAGGTTCAGGGTCAAAAGATTCTAAGAAAGGGTGTGGAGTTGCACTCATGCACCCTTTGAACTAAAAAAAAAAATTAACCTGACCAGTTTAAACAACCTAGATTACTATTCAGTAACAAGAAAACAATCAGAACATAAAATTCCAGAATTGCAGCAGTAGCAATAACCTCAAACAGATAGGATCACCGAACAGTAAAAAAAAATAAAACTAAGGGAATGAAACTAATAATAAAAATAAAAGACTGACACTAAAAAATTAAGAAATAAAGTAACAACTATGAAACAATATACTAGAAAATTAAATGAGAGACAAATTATATAAAACATGTAAAAAATCAGAATATGAAAAGAACAAAAATCAAACTACCACGATTAAAGAAAATACAACAATAACAACTAACACAATAAAGAAAACAAAATCAAAAGTAATCTAAAAAAAATAAAAACAGAAAAATGAATTACTCAGAAACAGTAATCACACAGAATTCTACAAATGTACGCCTTTGATCCCCGACAATGGCGCCAAAAACTTGTTGCCTTGCTAACAGTTATGCAAGTAGCGCGCAAGAATACGCGACAACAAGTAATACAGGGCATATTTGAGACCTTTTTGTCGTTCCCACAAGGATCTTTGGCGTTTTTGACTTTGAATAAAATTTGTCATTGCTAAAACTGAATTTAATCTAAAAATTGGGTAAAACTAAAAAGAAATTGACTGATCTCAAAACTGAGTTAAAACGCTACTGCCCAGTGACTCTAAATAATTTTTTTTATATTTTCAGATTTGATTTCTTGAGCTGAAGATTGGGAAATGGAAAGTAAGCAAATTAAACATTTGATTGAAAGAGATTTTATATAAAGAAATTAGTAAACAGAATTATAAGTAAGATATTGAAAATCAAATGAAAAGAAATCTGAGTTGTTGAAAAATAAGTTGTAAAAATAGGTTGAGTTTCGGTTACCCGTCCCAACAGCCATAGAATGAATGCTAATTACAAATTACTAAAAATTAATTCCCATGTAATGGATTATTTCTTATTGATTTTAATCTCTTAAAACCATTTTGTCCTAAACAAACATTTGCACATCTCTGTGCTAAATGAAGCAAAGACCCTTATAGTTCCAGTCCAAAATTGCATGGAGGTTGTTCTCATCTCTGAGTAACATCCCTTGAATGCTCTCACACTCAAGTCCATGTGCTTAACACAGTTCTGGACTTAGTCACCTCTCAATGACTAATTCCTAAAATAATATCTACCATCAGGCCTTAATAATAGACTATTTAAATTTAAGCACAATATTAAACATCTGGGAATCAAATTTTAACAAAAGCAATTAACACACATTCATGACTGAGGTTCGGGTACCTACACCCAACCTTGAGAAAATTAGCTCATACCCACGAGGGTTGAGTTACAAACAGCAAACGAATATTAAAATTACAGAAACTAAAAGTGCAGAAAATAAAAGTACAGCACGAGTCCTAATAACCGGAAAATTCTCAGTGTTGTACCAACATAAGTGAATCCAAACAGAAATCCAACTCCATTACAGTACCAGAACAAAGAAAATAAAAATCTGAAGAAAAGGGTACAAAAAAATAAAAGAAAAACTAGACGAACCAAGAGAGCCACACTCACTATTTTCTTCTCTTTATATAGCCTTCTTCCTTTGTATGCACGGCTTTTTGCCTCACACCTCAGCAAGCACCTCGTGCTCCTCCCAACCATACGATTTATGTGCACAAATCGCTCCCACACTCCAAAAGTTGCTTCAGCCCCCACTCACAACAGATTCCAGCTCACCCACTCAGTTGAGGGTTTTGTTTGGCATTTTCGGTATAAAGAAAGAGTGACTAGGGTTTGATTCTTCACTTAATGAACTGTGGGTGAGGTTAAAACTTGATGACTGAACCAAATTCACAGCACGGTCTGACATTGTGGTTTGATTTGTGGAAGGATTTCAGGTTAAATCGGTTTGATGTGAGGGTTTGGCTGAGATGGGTTTGGACGAATGGTGGGTGCTAGGGTTTCTTTTTCTCAGCTTTTGCTTCACGCTTCTGATTTTTTTTCTTTCTTCCAATTTCTTTCTTTGCTTTTCTTCACTTGGGCTTGTCTGATTTGATTTGCTTGGCCTATTTCTTTTTCTCCTTTCTTTTGTTTTCTTCTTTTATTTCTTTTCTGGGCTTTTCTAATTTGGATGGCAACAATGGGCCTGAAAATAAAAACTTGCAGCCCATTAACACTTAACCAGTAAACATCAACTCAACATAAATTTGGGGTTTTTAATAACACAAAAATTATTCTTTTCTCTCCATTTGCACATTAAACCATATGTTTTAAGTCTCATTTAAGAGGCTTATCAGTCCTCTCCCATCACTCAGTCCCCATACTACCAATTGAGCCACCACACTTGGGTTGCCTTCTTATAATTTTAAAGCATCCAGAGACACAGATCTAGACAATAATAACTATTATTATATTTGTATCTTCTGTTGAAGGGTTTCAAACGTACGTATCAAACCCCTAAACACACCTTGTTTCACAATTTTTTTTTTAATCGAAGTAAATTTAATCTAGTTCCAACACTATCCGATTTATATTGGAAGCAACTCTTGCAATATTATTTTTTCTATTTTCAAGACTTCAATCCAAAACTTCAGATTAGAGGATATTACTTGAACTAATAATTATGGTACCGTGTTTTATAATTTGTTTAGAAAAAAATTGCAAAAGCAAGAGGACGCGAACAAAGATCCCTAAAATTCAAGATGAATGCTTAACCAACTTGGATTAATATCCGTTGATTTTTAATTAAATAATAATGGCAAAAATTATCTTTTAAATGGTAATTTCTATGTTTATTATTAATTTCTTTTTATTAAATTATCATTTTTAATAAAAAGATAATGAGAGAACAGATTTGATTGCAATTAACTTATAGGTTAAGGTAGCACCAGCCTCCAAAGCACCGACACGCTAAAATTTTGAAAATATGCGTGTCGGACACTCTCTGACATGCGTTCGACATGCGGTCAATATTTTGGGAGGGTTATATAAATCAATTTTTTTGTTATGAAATTTACATGAAAAATTAACAAGGTACGAAAAATTATTTTTGTTTATATTTATGTTATGAAATTTGAATATTTGATTGGTTATATAACTTATTATAGGTCGTTATATGTATTAAATATAAATTATATTATATATATTAAAAATATTATTTAATATCAAAACGTGTCCCAACATGTTAAAATATGATATTTTTTAGAATTAACGTGTCGGCGTGTCGTGTCGTGTCGTGTCCCGTGTCAGTATCGGTGCATCATAGGCACCAACTGCACCACTATGCCATGTAAGAGCAGCAAAGTGACATTTAATTAAGCTGATGGAGGGCATGGATGAATTTGGATGCAACAATATTATTATAATTGAATATATATATTTTCTCTCTTTTATTTGTTTTTCATTAAAATATGGTAATTGTTCAAGCTATATACTTCAATTATATATAACTAGTACCTATGAAGCACCGACACTTCAAAAACCCTGATGTGTCGTGTCTGACACTTCCCGACACTCCCCGACACTCCAACACGCGTTATAGAAGTTCAAAAAAAGGTTCAAAGGTTGCATTACGTTGAGTTTTTAATTTCAACTATTAGATTCGTTAGATTACGATTATCATTTTATTGAGTTTAATATAAATATTTGGGATATCTTATGTTTCTTTGCAGAATTGATAATATTATAAGTTTAGTTTCATTTTTTTGTTAAATTATTGAATATTAAATATAATATACACTACATAAATTAAAAATATTATTTAATATCAAAACGTGTCCTAACGTATCGAAATCTAATATTTTTTAGAATTAACATGTCGGAGTGTCGTGTCGTATCGAGTCCCGTGTCCCGTGTCAGTATCGGTGCTACATAGACTAGTACAATAATTTAAAAAAAGTGGTAGAAAATTTAAAAATTCTAAAGAGTGCATAATACGCCACAGTGCAACAATTAGATAAGAATGTATAAAATTCACCAGAATTTTTTTTTAACAATTTTTTTCCTTTTGTTCCGAACTTCTTATAAATGTTATCACTTTTAAATTTGCATAAGTTATTTAAAATGTAAACACACAATTTGAAAATGATAGAGGTCGTACCATACTATTATTTAGCTAATATAAAAAAAACATGGGAGAGTTATATTACAAACTTTTTGTTTACAAACTATACTATGTGTTTCCAAAAGGATACTAGGTTACACTATGTACTTCCAGAAGTAAATAGTCTAATTTACAAAAATTTGTAAAAAAGTTTGTAAACAGATCATTTCCCAAAAAGTATATAACCATTTGTATACATTTTCAGTTGTAATTCTTATTTCAAAAATTGATTCCCAATCCAAAGTAATAACAAAAACTACATTAATTATCTACTTTACCAATGTAATGGAAAACTAAATATACTATATAACTAACTAACTTCAGGGGTATACATAGTTGGTAACCGGGTTGTATCCAAAGAGCGGACTATTGTGGTTGAAAGGTCTTTGATTCTGTTAAAATATGTAACTTAATTATTGATAGGTTGTTGTTAGACTCTTATGATTTTGTAAAGATCAGTTCAAATTGTTAGATTAGTCGTTATTTTATCCTATTTATTAGCAGGTTGTTCAAACTGCTCTTTTATATATAAAGATCTCACCTTGAGGAAGAAAATTAATGAGAATGAATGTTACTGTATTGCTGTTACTGGTGTTTAATTTTTGACATGGTATCAAAAGAGCCACACAATTACCTATCCTCACATTAACCCACCTTGCCCACCGTACGTTCCTTTCCTCTCTTTTTTCCCAAACACGTGTATGTCCCCCCACCATAATTCCCAAAAAAAAAAAATTCTTTCTTCTTTTTTTCCTACCTACGATGGAAAACCCCAACCCCACTTCCTCATAAACCACTTCCCCGAACCCTAACCCCAGCGGAGCCACCGTCCCACCACGGAATCCTAACCCCATCATCATCCAACAAGATTCCTCCTCTTTCCCTGTGACCATCGTTCTGGACGAAGCCAATTACCCTCTGTGGTACCAGTTGATGGATATAAGGATTGGGGCACGCAAAAAAACTGGATATCTCACCGGAGCAACCTCTAAACCTTCACCAGAAGATCCCTTTTCGATTCCTGGGTTACAGAGAACAAAAGGGTAAAGAGCTGGCTTATTGATTCGATGACCCCTTCTCTGATAACCCGGTTCTTGCGGTTGGAGACTGCCTCTGAGATTTGGGAGGCCTGCAGACGAATGTACTATGATGCATCAGACGAAACCATTCTCTTTGAACTGAATTAGAGATCCTTCTCCACTAAACAGCAAGGTCGCCCTCTGGCCACATATTACAATGAGTTGCTTGCCATTTTCCAGGAGATCGATCATCGAACGAATACCCAGGCCTTTACCGTAGACAGAATTGTTCATCTCCACTCAACCATGGATCGGTTGAGGGTCCACATATTTCTCAGTGGCTTGGATCCTGAGTTTGACCATCTTCTAGGCGAAATACTTTGCAAAGAACCAAAACTGGATCTGGAGGGCTCATATGCATTCGTCCGTCGCGAGATCACACAGAGACAGACAATGGCATCTTCTAATCCTTCCTCGGACAACACGGCGTTGCTGACACTCCCATCATCTACAGCTTCGAAGCCCCGTAAGTTCCCTTCTACTGCAAAATCGAATCACTTCTTTTGCACCCATTGTGGTGCTACTGGACATTCAAAACAAAGGTGTTTTGAAATTATTGGATACCCTGCATGGTGGGACTTCAACAAGCAGCCCCGCTGGAAGATCCTTGTTGGTGGTCCTCCTTCCACAAAATCTGATTCCCTTGTTCCCTCTGCTGCCTTCGTTGCTCATCAAGGTAATTTTGATGAACCATTTTTTTTTCCACATTGTCTAGAAATCATGTGTGGGTAATTGACACAGGTGCGTCAGATCATATGATTAGAGATCCCTCTGAGTTTCATTATTGTGGACCCTGTACTGAAACCTTTATCTCCACAGCAAATGGTGATACCTCCCCGATTACTGGCCAAGGATCTATTTCTTTAACTCCAATTTTTTTTTAGATTCTGTTCTAGTGGTTCCTTCTTTGGAATTTAATCTGTTATCTGTTTCTAGAATCACTGACTCCTTGAAATATTCTTTTTCTTTTTTCCCTGATTGTTGTATTTTTTAGGACATCTCAACACGGGTGAAAATTGGTTATGGTGTTAGGCGTGGTAAATTGTACTTCCTAGAGACAACTCAGACATCCGTTTCTCTTTCGGTCCAGTCTTCCGATACTACTGTTGATAAAGCTGCTCAATCTATCTGGTTATGGCATAATAGATTAGGACATCCCTCCCTTAATTATTTGGAAAAATTGTTTCCCAAGTTTTTTTCGTCTTTCAATAAGTCTAATTTTAAATGTAACACATGTGAAATGGCCAAAAGCCATTGTGATCCCTATTTTCCCAGTCTCAATAAAAGTATTATTCTTTTTCAAGTTATTCATTCAGATGTTTGGGGCCCATCTAGGAAACCATCACTCTCTCAAGCACATTACTTTGTTACTTTTATTGACGAATGTACCAGACTAACTTGGGTTACTCTTTTAAAACACAAATCTGAAGTCTTGAATGCTTTTAAACAATTCCACTCTATGACTCTCACTCAGTACCAGTCTAAAATTCAAATTTTACACACTGACAATGGCACTGAGTACACCAGTTTGAATTTTAATTCCTTCTTGGTTGAAAATGGCATCAAACATCAAACATCAAACATCTTGCACGTATACACCACAATAGAATGGCCTAGCTGAGAGAAAAAAAAAGGCATTTGTTAGAGGTTGTTAGAGCTTCCTTACTAGGCATGAATGTTCCTAAGAGATTTTGGGGAGAGGCATTAGTTTGTGCTGCCTATCTGATTAATAGAACACCATCTAGTGTTCTGAATTTTCAAACACCTAAACAAACACTTGAATCCCATTTCTTAATTCCTCATGTTCCTAATCTAGAGCCTAGAGTCTTCGGATGTTATGCCTATGTTCATACACCAAAAGTCCTACGTCACAAATTAGATCCTTGTGCTACAAAATGTGTGTTTGTAGGATATTCGAAAACTCAGAAAGGATATCGATGTTTTGATCCAATTTTGCATAAGTTACATGTTACCTTGATGTGTCCTTTCATGAACAGGTACCTTTTTTTTCAAAGGGAGAAATCAATTCTTCTCCTCAGGGGGAGACCTCCTCTTCTCAAATTCGAGGAGAAGTACTTCTCAAAGTTGTTCCTCCCTCAAATTTAAATCCATTTGAAGGTACACCTAACCTGGATACAACAAGCACCAATACACCCCCTGAAGACCGAATAATAGAATCACAAGCTGAAGACCCACAACTAGCTCCAATAACCTAATCTTCATCCAGAGATGATCCTGAACAGCAGCATGTTTCCAATACTGAGGTAATGTCTGAACCAACTACATCTCTCTCACCTCTGAACATTCAAACATAACCTCCAAATAGATACTCTCTAAGACCAACTAAAGGAATTCCTATGAAAGTATATGAACCTGACCTACAGGCTAAGGCTAAGTACCCCATAAACAATTATGTATCCACTCATAGGTTATCTAACTCATATGTTTTATCTGTAAATCAGTTATCTACTGTATGCATCTATGTAGCACCGATACGACACGCGACACGTGACACGAAACGACACGACACTCCGACACGTCAATCCTAAAAAATTATGGATTTCGACACGTTGGGACACATTTTAATATTAAATAATATTCTTAATTTATATAGTGTATATTTCATTTAATATTTAATAATTTAACAAAAAAATAAAACTAAATTAATAATACCCATCAACACGTTATAAAGATGGAAGCTTTAATAAAAAAAATAAGAACTGGGATGAGAGAGATATATAATATCGGATAGAGAGATCAAATCATATTAGAGAGAGATCAGAGAGAAGAAGATACAACAAGAGCGTGATAAGAATTGACAACAATGATGCTGAGATGATCTCTTATCTACTTAAGGGGAAAAAAGACAAAAAGATAAAATTGATATGATCAGGTGGAAGACCGTGTCGGACACGGTCAAATTCGCATGTCGGAATGGTCAACGTGTCGGAAAAAGTCAACCGCGTGTCCGACACCGTGTCGGAGCGTGTCGGAGCGTGTCGCCGTGTCGGAGCGTGTCGGACCCGACTCTTCCTGTTTTTACAAGTGTCCGTGCTTCCTTGGTATGCATTCCTAACAATGTGCAAGAAGCACTTGGAGACCCAAAGTAAAAAAATTCAATGAATACTGAAATGGAAGCCTTACAAAAAAATTCAACCTGAGAGCTTGTTCATCTACCTAGAGGAAAAAGAAGCATTGGATGTAAGTGGGTATATACAATAAAACTAAGGGCTGATGGGAGTATAGACAAGTACAAGGCACGACTAGTAGCTAAAGGGTTCACTCAAAAATATGGCATCGACTATCAGGACACCTTTGCACCTGTAGCCAAGTTGAACATTATCTGCATCCTTATTTCTCTTGCAGCAAACAGAAATTGGCCACTCAAATAGTTTGATGTAAAAAATGCATTTCTGAATGGGGATCTCGAGGAAGAATTGTATATGGATATACCACCGAAAATCAACATAGAAGCTGCAAATGAATCAAAAGTATGCAGACTAAAAAAGGCGTTATATGGCCTTAAGCAATCACCTAGAGCATGGTTTGGGAGATTCGAGGAATAAATGTATATGGATATACCATCAGAAATCAACATAGAAGCTGCAAATGAATCAAAAGTATGCAGACTAAAAAAGGCGTTATATGGCCTTAAGCAATAACCTAGAGCATGGTTTGGGAGAATTTCAACAGCTGTGAAAAAGTTTGGGTACAACCAAAGCAATGCTGACCATACTTTATTTATTAAGAGGAAAGAGGAAAAGATCACTGCTCTGATAGTATATGTAGACGACATGGTGCTCACTAGAGATGATTTAGTAGAAATGGAGAAATTGGAAAACTACTTGAATACCAAATTTGAAATGAAAAGCTTGGGTGAACTAAAATATTTTCTGGGGATCGAAATCTCAAGATCAAAGCAAGGAATATCTCTTTCACAGAGAAAATACACTCTGGACTTGCTAACAGAGATAGGGATGTTGAATTGCAAACCAACAGGAACTTCTATGGAAATAAATCACACACTAGGTGTAACATCCCGCCTGATTAGGAACTTATATAAATTGCAATTAGGAAGGTGGACTTATGTCATGAAATTGAACTACATGTAAGTGTAAGATAGGATAAGTTTTAGTTACAACACATAATAAAATCCTAGATAATACTTGGTAAATTACATGAAATAATGATCCTTTAGGAGATGAAGCTTTGCTCTCAATGAACTTAAAGGGCCACGGCCCAAGCCTAAGAAGTGAGGATTATAATCAGCCAAAAATCTCTTTTGCTTAACCTTTAGCTAATCTTTAGCTTATCCAAATCAAATTCTGCATGTTGGTGTGTTATTGGGCAAGAATCAAAACACATGTCCGTCTTTACCCTCTTCTAGTTATGCGCATTATGACAAGGGAAAGCAACCTGGTTGCTTGTTATAGTATTCAAACTAAATCAGCCCTAGCCGCCCCATGCAACCAATGAGAAAGAAGAGAAATTTGCTTTGTGCCTCTTGTCCAAAAGCGCAATCAGCCATCATCTTATCCCTCCTTATCTCTTTTTGTGCGCCTAACCAGAGAGGAAGCAATCTATTTTGTTTGGTTATTGTGTTCTGAATTAAATCAAACCCCCATCATTCATTCCCCTTTCCTCTCCAAGCCGTAACGCAAAGAAGAAGCACCAACACAAGAAAATGAATGCTTCTCATTCAATGCAGAATCAAACCCAGCCTTATCTTCCCCCACAAAACCGAAAGCTCACAAAGAAGAACCTCAAGGAGAACTATGTTTGCATCTTCTCCTTCTCATCTACACCCACGAACCGTGAGCACCTAGGAAGAAAACAAAACACTTAAACATATTCTCCTTCCTATTTTCCTTGTTCGGCCGTGTGTCTATAGGCAAGGAGGTGTAGTAATTCCTCTATTTCCTTGTTCATCCCTCCTCTCTTTGATTTGATGAGGAGATTCACTTGCATGCGTATTGGAGCACAATCTTACATCCATTCCCCTCCTATTTTTAGTTCGGCCAAGCACCAGCATTCTAGGAGGTGTGGTGATTTCTCTACATCTTTGTTTCCCCATTCTCCTTTCGGTTTTTTTTTTAGGAATTTTCCCTCTTGCATGCAGCTGAGAACTTGAATCTTGGAGAGTAGGCGTTTGAGGTTTTTTAGAACAAAAATTGGTGGCTGTCCCCTTGGCTGAGTGGCGAGCTTTTGATGTACATGCAAGAAGGTAGGGACCCAACTTCATGTTCCTCTCACCATCTCTGTTTCAGACTACATGTGTGATATAAGTGGATAATTGTTTTGTTGTTCATTTCCATTGCTTCTGTCCACTTGAGCAGCCATGGATTGGATGCTTGAAAACCCTAAGAACCGTGTAGAGCTTGGAATAAAGCTCCTTATCATGCATTAGGACTGCCCTTTTGGACCAGAAAAATGATCTAGCCTTGCATGTTTTAATTTGGTGTGGACAGCATGTATAAAAGTCTCATTAGCGCACTCTTATGCTTGTAGGACATGCTATGTAAAATGATAAAATTTATAAGCGCCTGGTTGATAATGAAAACCGAACCTGTATGCTTAAGGAAATTTGGATTTTGGCATTTCTGTAACTGAAAATTGGAAGCCCGTGTTGATAGCTAAAGAACCGAACCTACATGTGTTAGAAACCTTGGTTTTGTATCTTGATAACAAGTGGTAAATGAAATTTAAGTCAGAAGCAATTATACCTTGTAATAGAAGCATTAAATCCGATTAAATCCAAGAGTTAGGGAGCATGGAAAATTCATGTGTTTGGTAGGAAATATAGTGTAGAATTCTGATTTGGTATTTGGTGAATTAGGTGTGCAAGCCTCTAATCAAAGGGGATTGATTCGGCGATATTTTGGTTGGAACTCTAAAAGTACCAGGTAAGTGTTCGGTGGATTACCCTCTGTGACTGTTAATTTAGTGCTTGGATTTTTGATTTGTTGCGCATGTGTCCCATTCTGATTCTGTTTGAAGGTAATGATAGTTTGATTGGGAATATGAATTGTGGAAACTCTGTTTGGATATACACTATGCTTCGAATTTCTGTTGTCATAGTCATGTAAACTATGATTCTCTGATTATGATATTTAGTCATGCTCATGAACATCATCAAACTGCATTTTGTCATGTGTGTGCAAAGCAAAACATATCATAGCATACAACATTATGCATTCAGTTTTGGAAACCGAAGTATTTGATAAAAGTAAGCATATGTTTGAGCACGCATCATATAGGCATCCCTCAGGTACCAAGGAGAAGGAACTGTGGCTCAGTTTGCATAGGTCGCAGCTGGAATTCCCCTCTGTTAAGGGCCAAATGGAATCTCCACTGTGTTAGCTAGTATGTGCACCTTAGTGCTATGAACATACAGTATTCTGGCGTTATATACGCATGTGTTGCATCTTGACATCTGTTCGGGAACCATTTGATGATGTGACAATTTTGGAAATTCTGCATCTAAGTTAACATTGTTGCATTGCTGGATTTCTGCCACACTACTGGGATCTTTCTCACCCCTTTTTGGGGCTCAATTTTTATAAATTTGCAGGAGGACGAAGAAATATTTGATAAAGTATGTCCTTGGAAGTATTTAGTTGGTGTTCTGCTGTTTGGGAATTTCTGCTGTTTGATCTCTGTTTCTGTTTGGTTGAATGCTGAATAATTGGATATAATTTAAGGTTATGAAGATTGACAATTATGATTTCGGATTCTGATTTGTGGTGAGGCATTGCAGACTTATGAAATTTCGTTTATGCATGGAATACTTGTAACCGTATATGTTGGTACTGTTATTCAGAAATTCAGCTTAAGCTAGTTATGTTTCTAAGTGTAAAGTATAAATTAATCAGCTAAGCATATATAAGACATTATGGATTAATTGTTAATGAAAATTCAGGTTCTGTATGGTAGAATTTTGTTAGTCACATCCCCAGTTCAATTGGATTTTGGCATGAATGTTTTTTTTTAAATAAATATGGCAAGTATTAAATTCGGGGTTGGACACTGATTTTTCATGCATCTTGCGAGTTCTGTTTCTGGGGCTACAGACCTCCGAATGAGGTATCATTTATATGTCCGTAAAGCCCCAGATGTCTATTTTCAAATTATATAAAGTTTATGTCAAAAGCTTGTAAGCCTGATTTTATAAGATTTTTGCAAGTCAGGTAGGTTTTCTGGAAAAATTGCACTGATTTATCGGGTACTTTGTGAGTCCTGTTTCAAGAGCTACAGACCTCCGAATGTAATAAATTTTATATGCACGTAAAGCTCCCGATGCCAACTCTCAGATTATATAAAATCCATTTCCAAAGCTTGTATATTCGATTTTCTATAATTTTTGCAAGGCAGACAGGTTTTCTAGAAAATTGGCGATTTCAGCATCAAACGTGTTTATGAAAGTTTCTAGCTGTTTTTTTTTTGTGAAAACCGAATACAACCCAAGATTTTATCACGATTTAAAATTTGCAATTAAAAATTTGAATACGTTAACGCCACATCTCTAATCAGTTTAGCAGACACTTCCCTTGGATGCATACAGGGGAGGGTGTCACACTAGGTATTTATCCTGAACAAATAGCTACTGATATTAGGAGGTACCAGAGATTAGTAGGGAGACTGATCTATCTATCTTACACACGACCAGATATTGCTTATGCAGTAAGTGTGGTAAGTAGATTTATGCATTCTCCTAGTATTGATCATATGGAAACAGTATTTCGGATTTTGAGGTATTTAAAGGGAACAATTGGCAAGGGTTTATTATTTTAAAAAACCAATATATCCTCCATCGAAGGTTACTGTGATTCAGACTGGGCAGGGGACAAAACAACTAGGCAGTCAACCTCAGGATACTTTACATTTGTAGAAGGAAACTTGGTTACTTGGAAGAGTAAAAAACAAAAGGTGGTTGCTAGATCTAGTGCAGAAGCTGAATATAGAGGAATGGCATAGGATGTTTGTGAATTGCTTTGGATAAAAAAAGTTCTGCATGATTTGGATCTGTTCCATAACCAATCTATGAATCTACATTGTGACAACAAGGCTGCCATAGAGATTGCACACAATCTATCCAGCATGACATAACCAAACATGTTGAGGTTGACAGACAGTTTATAAAAGAAAAGCTAGATGAAGGTACAATCCACTTTCCATTTATCAATTCTCAAAATCAACTTGCTGATGTGCTAACCAAGGCTGGATCCACAAAAGTGTTTCAAGAAACAATAGACAAGTTGGACATGATTAATATCTTTGCACCAACTTGAGAGGGAGTGTTAAAATATATAACTTAAATTATTGTTAGGTTGTTGTTAAACTGTTATGATTTTGTAAAGATCAGTTCAGATTATTTGATTAGTTGTTATTTTATCCTATTTATTAGTAGGTTGTTGAAACTGCTCTGTATATATAAAGACCTCACCTTGAGGAAGAAAATTAATGAGAATGAATGTTACTGTATTGCTGTTACTGTGTTTAATTTTTGACAGATTCAAAGGCAAAACACCTTGGGGTTAGTTTTAAAACTCTTCATGCTCTACCCTCTTTTGTAAAAGTCATATTTACCCATGATCATACTCATATCCAGAGACTTCTTCAGAGGTAGCAAATACTTGTGAGGCCTTGAAAGGAAAAGAGCAACACAAACAGCAAATACATCTACAAAGATAGACAAAACCCATCACTCACTTCCTTTAGCAAAAAATCACAAGAAAGGAAATAATGCAAAAGTGCGTTATTGAATTCCCAAAAAAGGAAACACAATAAGATCCCCAAAAATTAAACTCCAAACGATCAATGAAAAACAAAATTTCGATTCTAACATTAAAATTAAATAAATAAACAAAATAGAGGTTCTTGTGAATACGCATATTTTCTAAAATTTTACACTTTTAAAACTCAGCAAACAAAGAAACGACGAATGGAGAATTAGGAATGAAGCACATCATTGTTTAGCGCACAACGAAAACACCTTGGTTGAAGCCAATAAGGTTTGGTTGCCAAATTTGAGTTTCAACACTACTATTTGTGGAAGTTGCTGTAAAAGAGTTATTATAATGCGTCATAACCAATATAAACTAACAAAAGCCACAATAAATACAGATATGAAAAGCTAATAGAAAAAACACCAAGAGTTTTCACAAATCAACATGACTTTTCACTAAATTTTAAAATCTGAGAAAAATTTATTAATGATTATACCTTTTTACTGTTTTCACTCTATCCATGAACGGGGATCCATGAAAGGAAGAAGTTCACATTAAATCAATAAAAAAAGTCAGATTCACTTAACAATTTACGTCTTCTAATACAGACCCAAAAGGAAGAAGATTCTTTGTTAAGATTTTTTTAAAAACAAAAAACTTACCACTGCAATAAGAAAATGAGGTGCCGCGGTTAAGAGGATGAAACAGGGTGTTAGGTTAAATGACACGAAGTTTGTTAGGTTAAATTATTTTTAAATATTTTTTACTTTATTAGTTATTAAATTCAAATTTAATATACTAATGGCTGTGAAATCGAGACATGTGTAACAGTGACCATTTTGCCACTGTTGATAAAATAAATTACCAGACTGCCACGCCAACAGGAAATTTTGCCAAAATGCCACGTGGCATATTTCGCTATACTGTGTAGCGAAATATGTTTGCAAGTAATTCGCTACACAGTGTAGCGAAATATGCCACGTCAGAATGTTCAGAACCAAAAAGTGTCATGTGTCAAAATTGTTGAAATTCGCTACATAGGGTAGCGAATTTCAACAATTTTAACACATGGCACTTTTTGGTTCTGACGTGGCATATTTTGCTACACTGCGTAGCGAATTATTTGCACACATATTTCGCTACACAGTATAGCGAAATATGCCACGTGGCATTTTGACAAAATTTACTATTGGCGTGACAGTTTGGTAATTTTTTTTGTCAACAGTGACACTTTGGTCACTGTTCCTGTGTAACATAGAGGTTAAAATATTTAAAATTGATATCTTCACCGGCCCTTTTTTAAAGAGACATAAAATAACTGACCTTAATTAAATGTGTGATTTCATGTAGTGACACGTACGAGATTAACAATCCTGAGTCAAGCAGCGAGACAATAATCCAATTCTAGCCCCAAATCCTCTCCAAGATTTAAACCCCTGCTGTTGAGAGTACCTCTACGACCATAATTGGATAAGTGTCACGCTGCTTGACTTAAGATTAATCATGTACCCGTATAGACCTCTTTCCCCGCTCGGGTTGTTAGGGTACTTGGGAAACCTGATGATAGCACCTTTGTTGTGGCCAAAGAGAGAAGTGAAAAGGAAAGTTTGATAAGGAGACGAGGAAGAGAGGAAGAAATAGAAAATTAATTGTATGCTTTATTCATCATGCAATCATTTATTTAAAGCCTACAACATGTAAATTAAAATAATAGGAAAATATAAATTATAAGGGAAAAGTGTATATCATTCTAAAGAATGTAAAGTTGTATCATTTTAAGTGAGAGAAAGAGATAGATAAAGGAAGAGAGAGAATGGACAAAAATATAAAGAGGTGTAAGTCTCACCTCTTTGTGAGAGTGAAATGACATAAGTTGTGTCATTTACAAGGACAAATACTTTTTCTAAATTATAATATAATAAACTCTCTTCTTCACAACTATTGATGAGTCTAACCACCCTCTTGTTGAAAAGTTTCAAAAGAATGTCTAACTAAATATTAGGGCATGTTTGGCGCATAGTATAAGATAATGTCTGATAGTATAAGGTCTGATTGTATAAGACCTGCGATAAAAATATGTAACATTATAAAATTCATAAAATATAATAATTTTTTATTTTAATTATTTTTTATTTTTTAGACGAATTGACCCGCCAACTCACAATAAAAGAGGATTGGGCATTTCAACTCACATTCAATGGGTGGGGCGGAGCAGACTTATCCATTTTTTGGATTGTTGACAGTGGGTCGGGGCAGACCTATTCACTTTGCCACCTCTATGCTAGTTGTGCAATTCGCGCCTCCAACCACATCACAGGGTCCAGCACATCTAGCAACAGGTTTCGAGGACGCAGCAGCCACTTCTAAAGAAGAGGGAGAGTAAGAGCCCAACCCAACATATATATTTCTCATGACTAAGCCCAAGGAACTCATTAAGGCACCTGGCCACCTAAAAGATTATCTTGTTGGACACTTATATATGTTCAGCCCAATTGTTTAACTGCTAGTAATTAAGGGTTTTATTTCTCTTTTTTGATTATTTAACTTTCCATTAATTAGGGTCTTACTCCAAGATCAAGGAGATGGATTGTACACTATCTACTATAAGATTATCCAATATCTTAGTAATGAGCAAGCAATAATATTGAAAATTCTCTTCCTCCCCTGACTTTTCTTCTCCTCTCCTCTCTATTTCCTTGTCTTCCCTATCACCTCTAGTTTAGAACAAGATTAACCGAGAAAGGTTTACTTATTCAATTCCATTATTTGTAATATTTAAAGTAATTGAGAATTTTCATACAAATTCTTATAAAAAATTGTTCATATCAACCTTTCACTAAGATTTAAAATAAAAAACAAACAAACAAATCATATTTCGGTCCCTCATCAGCTTCTGTTCTAGGGAATTTAGAGCCTGTTTGGCACATTTTTTTAAAGCTAAAAGCTACTTTTAAGTTAAAATTAAAAAAGAGAGCTTAAAATATAAAGTTAAAAGTTGTTTGGTTATTATATAAAGTTGTTCTCATGGTTTTGAAAGTGAGAAGATAAAATAATTTATTATTACTATGAATTATTAGAGTAAATGACAAAATTTATAAATATAATTTATTTTTTTTGGTTTTCCAAGGTATCCTCCAGCCGACAGCCGAAGACTAATCCTTTCAAGGCGAGAGATCACATTAAGTGGGTAAACCTCTCCCAACAAAGCCTTCTCCATACACACGGCCAGGAATCGAACCCCTGTCAGCATGCTTAAAGAACCCAGCTATCTACCAACTGTGCTGGGATTTGTTGGTGTTAAATAACGAGAGAAAAGAGAGCAACATTTGAAATATTTCTGTATATTGACTGATGAAGGCTGTACAATTTATAAACAGACTAATGGGCTAAGCCCAAACCTAATGTAATCTGACCTGATACAAAATAAGGAAACCCTAATTACAAAATAAGGAAACCCTAATTACAATATATTTCTAACACTCCCCCTCAAGCTGGAGCGTATAGGTCATATGCACCAAGCTTGTTACATATAAACTCTATTCGAGGGCCCCTCAAAGATTTTGTAAACACATCTGCTAATTGCTCATTAGAGGGTACAAAGCTAGTTTTAATTTCACCAGCAAGAACCTTTTCTCGAACAAAGTGGCAATCTATTTCTATATGCTTGGTTCTTTCATGAAACACTGGATTTGAATAAATGTGTAGAGATGCTTTATTATCACAAATGAGAGTTTCATGTCCAGTGTCTCCAAACTTAAGTTCTCTGAGAAGCTTTTTAAGCCAGATGAGCTCGCAAGTAGTAGTCGCCATTGAGCGGTATTCTACTTCAGCATTTGATCTGGAAACTACGCTTTGTTTCTTACTTTTCCAGGAAATCAAGTTGCCTCCAACAAAGACACAATACCCAGAAGTAGATCTCCTATCAGTTGGACAACCAGCCCAATCAGCATCACAGTACCCAACCACTTCATCATGACCTTTATCTTCATATTCAAGGCCTTTTCCCTGGAGATGCCTTGATATACTTAAGAATACGAATGACTGCATTCCAATGTTCTTGACATGGAGAATTGAGAAATTGACTGACAACACTAACTGCAAAGGAAATATCAGGCCGAGTGACTGAGGTAGTTCAATTTTCCAACCAATCTTCTATACTGCTCAGGATCTGAAAAGGGCTCCCCCTGATTTGGTAGAAGCTTGATACTTGGATCCATAGGAGTATCAACAGACTTTGAATTTAACAGAGCAGTTTCTTCAAGAATATCCAGAGCATATTTCCTCTGAGATATCACAACACCAGCTTTAGATTGGGCCACCTCGATTCCTAAGAAGTATCGAAGTTTCCCAAGATCCTTAGTCTGAAAATGATGACATAAGTGTTGTTTCAATCGAGTGATCCCATGCTGATCACTGCCTGTGATGACAATATCATCCACATATACCACCAGATAAATAGATCCAGAAGCAGAATGACGATAAAAGAGAGAATGATCAGCTGCACTTCGAGTCATGGCAAATTGTTGAACAACACTTCTAAATTTACCAAACCAAGCTCTTGGAGATTGTTTGAGGCCATAGAGAGACTTACGAAGACGACAAACAAGACTTGACTCCCCCTGAGCAACAAATCCAAGAGGTTGCTCTATATAAATTTCTTCCTCAAGATCACCATGAAGAAAAGCATTCTTGATATCCAGTTGGTAGAGAGGCCAATGGCTAATAGCAGCCATGGAAATAAAAAGGAGAACAGTAGACATTTTCCCTACAGGAGAAAAAGTATCAATAAAATCCAAGCCAAAGACCTGAGTGAAACCCTTCACCACCAAGCGAGCTTTAAGACGATCAACTTGACCATCAGGTCCAACCTTAACAGCATAAATCCATCTGCAACCAACCACAGATTTTCCAGAAGGAAGAGGCACCAGGTCCCATGTGCCATTATGATGAAGAGAACTCATTTCATCAATCATAGCTTGTCTCCATCTTGAATGTGAAAATGCATCACCTGTGGTCTTAGGAACAAATATAGAGGACAAAGAGGAAAGGCAAGCAAAATAGAATGGAGAAAGACGATGATAACTAATATTGACTATATACCTAGCCGGAGGGCGAGTATCACGAGTACCCTTACGAAGAGCAATGGGAAGGTCACTATCCGAAGGTGGGACCGAAGCCGTGGGAGGAGATGCAGTTGAATGCGAGTCCACAGATACATCTGACGAACTATGCTCGATCTCATCAGCAGAAGAGGTGATAGAAGGAGAGTCGGAAACATGGACGGGTAAAGACGGAAGGTAAAGAAGGTCACCTGGGAAGGACGACTGTACAGAATCAGTATCCACATGAGTAGTAGAGAATCCAAAAAAGGAAACTGATTCAAAAAAGGAGACATCCGCCAAGATAAAGTATCGACGTAAAGTGAGAGAGTAGCAACGGTAACCCTTCTGAGACCGAGGATAACCCAGAAAAACACATTTATGAGACTTGGGAGCTAATTTATCCAAACCTGGACCAAGATGATGAACAAAACACGTAGAACCAAACACATGTGGAGTTAAAGGATATAAAGCTTGATGGGGAAATAAAATAGAGTGAAGTACCTTATGATTGAGAACAGATGATGGCATGCGATTAATGAGATAGCATGCAGTAAGTACAGCATCACCCCAAAATATGTATGGAACATTACCATCAATTAACAAGGCACGAGTGGTTTCAACCAGATGGCGATTCTTGCTCTCGGCTACACCATTTTGTTGAGGTGTATGAGGGCAAGATGTTTGATGAAGAATGCCATGAGATGAAAAGAATTGTTGAAATTGATGAGATAAGTACTCACATGCATTATCACTACGAAAAGTACAAATAGGAATACCAAATTGAGTTTTTATTTCATTATAAAATAACTGAAAAATAGAAAACAACTCAGACCGCTTTTTCATTAAAAATAACCAAGTACATCTGGAATAATCATCAATAAAAGTAACAAAGTACTTAAAACCTAAAGTAGAATAATGACGACTTGGTCCCCAAACATCAGAGTGGACCACAGAAAAAGGAGAAACAGCGTGACGACTCGGAAACATACTACGAGTATGTTTCCCAAACTGACAAGACTCACAATTTAAAGTAGAAAGAGATGATAAATGGGGAACCATCTTCTGAAGATTTGCAAGACTAGGATGGCCCAGACGAGCATGGATAGTAAGAGGAGAATCCACAGTGGAGCAGGCTGAAGAAGAGGGAACTAGTTGATAGAGGCCCTAAGACTCGCATCCTTTGGTAATCTCCTTCCCCGAACTCCGATCCTGAAAGATGACAGAGGTTTTAGTAAAAGAAACAACACAGTCAATGGATTTGGTCAACCGACTAACATAAAGTAAGTTAAAAGGAGAATCGGGAAAATATAGAACATGATCCAGAGATAAATTAGGTAAAAGAAGAACCATGCCAATCCCCCTTGATTGGACCAGAAACCCATTGGCCATAGTAATAGTGGGAAAGAACCAGTAGTACAAAGGGAAGTGAATAAGGACTTATTACCAGAAATGTGATCAGAAGCCCCAGAATCTAGAGTCCAAGGGCCAATAGAGTGCAACTGAGATATGCCAGCAAAAGAATTACCAGAATTACCAGTGGGAGCAATGGATGCAGTAGGACCTGATGTTTGCTTCTCAGTCCACCAAGTCACAAATGCTTTTGCCTGACTCCAAATAGCTTCACAAGTAACAGCAGGTCGAAAAATCTGCTTGATAGACGAATGACGAGTAGCTTTAATGAGACTACACAACTGAGCATCAATCATCTTCCACCGTGTGCGCTCCTTTTCCGCCCCAGATTCAGCCGTAGTGGTGAGATGGGATGTATAATTATGCCCATCTAACCAAAGTCGCAGATCGGAAGACCAAGTGTCATAGTTGGACCCATCCAATTTATCTACACTCAACGGAGCAAGGATATAATTCGAAAAAATTGTAGACTCCGCCTTTTGTCCAGCCGGAGTCCCAGAACCAGGAACATTGGAGACAGAAGGGTCCATAATCAAAAAGAAATCAGAAAGAACAGATCACAAAACTAACCGGTAGAAGAGGGATCTGTACGTCAATGCAAAAAGAGGTCCAAACACCAAAACAAGACTAGATCCAGAACCTACGCAAGGAGACGAGAAGATCGCAACCAGCCACGGCCGGAGAGGAGCCTCCACGCGCCGTCCGTGTGAAGAGAGTGGCCGAGAGTGGCCAAAATGTCACGCACACGTGAGGGCGCGTGAGAACTTGGAATCGAACGAGACCGGTGGCGTTGGAACCACGCGGCTGAGACGAGCACGGCGGTATGTGTAACACCCTGTATATATCCGGTAGTGTTATCATTACATCGTATTAAGCGGTGCTTAATTAAAAATGCGGAATATTCTTTTTCTTTTCAATTATGACGTCATTATCAATTACCATCTTGATTACTTAATCAATTTCATAAAATAACGCCTGTATGTAAATTGCAATAAGACATCTACTGAAATACCTCAATATATAAATAAAGTGTGTATCTAAAATCACGGATCTACATCTCGTAGTCCGGACCGTATCCTGATACATTATTACAACTCCAAATAAAACAAGAGATAAACAAGTCTACGTGTCATGGACAATCCCCATACTCACCAAATCAACAGCGTCTCATCAATATAAACATAATCATAACACAAACTAAAAACACAAAGCAGCATGCATATCCAGCATCCAACATGTCAGCATAATATAACAGCAAATCTAACTCAGCTCCGGCCTCCTGCCGCCTGAGGTCTCAACATTACCTGAACCTGAAATAAGCATTCCCCAAACGTGGGGTGAGATCTCTAAACAAGAACTCTCAGTAAGACAAGGGGTCCACAAAGATCTTCCACCCCAAGCTCATTTACATGTGCAATAGAAGTTCTAAAAGCATTTATATCATTATCAGTTCCAAAACTATGTAGTGCAACAGATATATATGGCATATATGTAATCACTATCTACTGGCCAGAGAAATATAGGAATACGTCTATCTCCTACATGTAGTACAAGGAACACCGCTTGCACCTCACCCACAGCCTCACACTATTGTATGTTCTACGTACTCAGGCTTACCGTATAGGTGGAACACCTCCATGCATATCAACAAGGCACTAACATACAATAGCACAACAGCATTTCCAAAACATCAAAAGCATGTAATGCAGCATGCATATAACCATACCCCCATAGGACATGGTGGAACCACAACATGGCTAAACCGAGGACACGAAAGCTTACCTTGCAAGCTCACTATCCAATGCCAAGAGTCCTGACAGCTCAAGTCCAACACACAGCAGATCACAATCTGATTTAGGACCAGCAAGTGTATCAACATACATAACTCAAAAGCATTAACATAAAGACTACGTTCTCCTTTAACGATTTATGTCTTAAGACTTCCAACAAAGCCACAAGCCCTCAATCACATGATTCTGACTTAGTCCATTAATTACAGAAGTTCAACTTCATAAATCTAGGGTCTACAAACCCCCCAATAGCCTACTGTACACACAACACAGCTACTGTTCTGCGAAATCCCAGAATATCCAGAAATTCCACGGGGACATATCCGGATATGCAATATCCGGATATCTCACTGTCCATATCCGGATATGTAATATCCGGATATACAGATTCCCATATCCGGATATCCAATATCCCGATATCCCAAAACCCCATATCCGGATATCACATATCCGGATATCATATCCGGATATCACATCCGGATATCACATATCCGGATATCATATCCGGATATCCACTATCCGGATATTCCACGGGAAGATATCCGGATATTTCACGACAGAATGCAGCAACTGCATTTCGTGAAGATATCCTTCAAAGGTTGGGTTTTTACCGATTTTAAACACTTAAACATGCATTTCTAGGTGTGTTAAGCATTACCCAACAACAAGTTATCATCTTTTAGCCTTAACATGCATCAAGCTTCCATTTTTAAGCATTAAAACTCAAGTTAAAGGTTGGTGATCATACCACAACTCAAAAACAGAGGAGGGAGATGCTCTTGGAGCTCACAACAGCCACTCAAAGCTGACTCAACATGATGCACGAAAATGCCACCATCAAGAGTAGGTTTTTCTTCACAAATGTGACACTTTGAAGATCAAAATGCCAAGAATGAGACTCTCACCCTTCAAACACAAAACTCAGCAGTTCAAACTTCTTCACACAGGTTCTCTAACTCAGAAAAGGCCAACAATGCAGTCCAAAGGCCAACCCTCACCCTCACCAAGTGTTTAAATGGAAGAACAAGCATCAAAGGTTATTTCTTGATCAAGAAATGGAGAAGGAAGCCTAAGAACACTATTCTGGTCAGCCTCCAAGAAAAGCCACGTTCAAAATTTAGGTATCTAGGGCAATGTGCCCTTAGACATAGTATATATATAGCCAAAACTCACTTAAGCACACAATATTAACTTTAATTGCTATGCTTATCATTTTAATACCAAACTTTGGAATATGAAACTACACATTTTTCCAAGAATTAACATATTTTTATTATATTTTTCCGAGAACCTTTCCGGTAGGCGCTTTTCATAGCCAGTATCAGGTTCTGGCATCAGTTCTCATTATTTGGACTTGAAACTCGTTTTACAAGTCCTACATATTATTCTAGTAATTATCATGCACTTACATTAATTTTCCGGGATAATTTTTTGGTACGCATTTATACCGACTAGCAGAACCGGTATCTGCACTTTTCTTCCGAAAAACGTCTTTCAGCATTCTTAATGACTTACCAAAATTAAGAGAGCCTCACAATAATTATTAGGATCAATTATGGAATCATTTTCTAATTTTGCATAATTAATTAATTAAAATTCCTTAATTAACGGTACGGGTTCTTACATTCACCCCACCTTTTTAGGATTCTGACCTCAAAATCAGAAACATACCTGGTCGAAACTCGGGGTACTGCCGGAGAAGCTCGTCCTCACGCTCCTAAGTACACTCCTCAGGAGTTCTTCCGGTCCACTGCACCTTGACCATTGGAATGATCTTTCTCCTCAGCTGCTTATCGCCACGATCGAGAATTCTGAGTGGTCCGACGGGAGTTTTCAGGTTCTCCCGAACCTCCACATCATCCGGTTGCACCATGTGCGAAGGATCTGCTATGTACTTCCGAAGCTGAGACACGTGAAACACGACGTGGATGTTAGCCAAGTTCGGAGGTAAGGCAAGCCGGTAGGCAGCAGGTCCTACTCTACCAAGGATCTGGTATGGCCCAATACGTCGTGGATGTTAGCCAAGTTCGGAGGTAAGGCAAGCCGATAGGCAACTGGTCCTACTCTACCAAGGATCTGGTATGGCCCAATATATCGCGGGCTCAGCTTCCTCACTCCGAGTGCCCGACCAACACCGGTGACAGGTGAAAGTCTCACAAACACGTGCTCACCCTCACTGAACTCCAGCGGACGATGCTTGACATCATAGTAGCTCTTTTGGCGATTCTGCGCCTGCTTCAACTTTTCACGATTCATCTGGATCTGCAAGGTGGTATCTTGGACAAAGTCCAAGCCAAAAAGCTCCTTGTCCCCAACCTCAGACCAACAAGTAGGAGTCCGACACCTCCTACCATACAGTGCTTCGTAGGGCGCCATGCCTAGGCTAGCATGAAAGCTGTTGTTGTAAGAAAATTCAACCAACGGAAGGTACCTATCTTATGCCGAGCCTTGCTCCAACGTGCAAGCTCGCAACATGTCCTCCAAGGTCTGGATGTTCCTCTCAGTCTGTCCATCAGTTTGAGGGTGATAGGCAGTACTCAATCTCAACTGCGTACCAAAAGCCTCCTGCAGCGCCTCCCAGAACCAAGATGTGAACTTCGGGTCCCTATCACTGATGATACTCTCGGGCACCCCGTGAAGCCTCGGAATCTCGCGAACATAAAGCTTGGCCAACTGCTCTGTAGTGAAGCTAACCTTCACTGGAAGAAAATGGGCAGACTTCGTCGGTCTGTCCACAATGACCCAAATAGAGTCACAACCCGCCTGAGTCTTCGGCAATCCCACCACGAAGTCCATGGAAATACCTTCCCACTTCCACTGTGGTACTTCCATAGGTTGAAGTTCACCAGACGGTCTCTGATGTTCAATCTTCACCTTCTGGCGAACCAAATACTTGGACACAAAGATAGCAACATCTTTCTTCATGCCCGGCCACCAGAAGTTCTTCTTCAGGTCTTGATACATCTTAGTAGCACCAGGGTGGATAGAAAACTGACCCTTACGGCCCTCTGCCATAACCTCTTCTGTCAACGGACCTCGAGGAACTACAATCCTCTGTTGAAACAGAAGCAATCCATCATCATTGCAAGACACACTATCTTGGTTCTTCACATAATCCAGACACTCTCTCTGAACTTGTGCCTCTTTGATCTTTTCTAACAGCTCGTTCACAACATCTGCTGCTTCCAACTCGAGAAGTACACTCTCACACAGCACGGTCACTGCCAAGTTTCAGAACTTCTCAACCACATCAAAGTTACCAAGTAACAAGCTGGATGAGCTACTGGATTTCTGACTCAAAGCATCAGCTACCACATTGGCCTTGCCAGGATGATACCTTAGCTCGAAGTCGTAGTCCTTTATGAACTCCATCTATCTCCTCTGCCTCATGTTCAACTCCTTCTGGTCGAACAGGTACTTCAAACTCTTGTGGTCACTGAACACCACAAACCTCAAACCAAAAAGATAATGCCTCCAAATCTTGAAAGCAAACACAATAGCAGCCAACTCCAAGTCATGAGTAGGGTAGTTCTCCTCATGAGGTTTCAACTACCTCGAAGCATAGGCAATCACTTTGCCCAACTGCATCAACACACAACCTAACCTCTTCCCGGAGGCGTCGGTGTAAAGCTCAATCTCAAGCGCAGGATCAGGAAGGACCAACACAGGTGCAGTAGTCAGTCTCTCCTTCAACTCCTGAAAACAGACCTCACACTCGTGAGTCCATACAAATGGAGTCTCCTTCCGAGTAAGGCGAGTCAATGGCAAAACCATGGTGGAGAATCTCTTGATGAACCTCCGATAGTAACCTGCCAAACCCAGAAAGCTCCTCGCTTCCGTAACTGTCTTGGGTCTCTCCCAATCCAGTACGGCCTCAATCTTGTTCGGATCCACTGCAACTACTTCAGCAGAAATAACATGCCCAAGGAACTTCACAGACTTGAGCCAAAACTCACATTTGGAAGGCTTCGCATACAGCTTCTTCTCCTTCAGCAACTGCAGAACAGTTCTCAAATGCTCTACATGCTCCTCCTCCGTCTTGGAGTAAATCAAAATGTCGTCAATGAAGACGATCACAAACTGATCCAGGTACGACTGGAAAATCCTGTTCATGTAATCCATGAACACAGCAGGTGCATTGGTGAGACCGACGGAATCATCAAGTACTCAAAATGACCGTATCTCGAGCGAAATGCGGTCTTCGGGACATCCTCCGGCTTCACCTGAATCTGATGGTATCTGGACCGGAGATCAATCTTGGAATAAACGCAAGCACCCCTGAGCTGATCCAACAGATCATCAATCCGAGGATGGGGATACTTGTTCTTGATTGTCACCTTGTTCAGCTGCCTGTAGTCGGTGCACAATCGCATTGTCCCGTCCTTCTTCTTCACAAAGATGATCGGTGCTCCCCAAGGAGACACACTCGGTCTAATGAAATCTTTTGCTGAAAGATCCTCAATATGCTTCTTCAGCTCTGCAAACTCCGGTGGCGACATCCGGTATGGAGCTCAAGAAATCAGCCCCACACCAGGCAACAGATCTATGGAGAACTCTATCTCCCTCTGTGGCGGAAACTCAGGAATCTCCTTAGGAAACACCTCGAGGAATTCACTCACCACAGGAATGCCAGTGATATCCCCCTGTGTCCCACTCACCAAACCTCCCAACATGACATATCCAAATGCCCCTGCTCTCAAGGCTCTCCTAGCTTGCAGCAACGAAATGTACGGCGAGGAACTGGCTGTGGAATCACACGGAGACAACACTACATGTTTGGCACAACAGTCAATCATCACACAATTTCTGGACAACCAATCCATGCCCAGAATAACCTCCAAGTTGGCCATCGGCAATCCTATCAGATCTACCGAGAACTCACGGCCATCCCACTGAAACGCTACATCGCGGTGAACAGTGGTCGCATCACACTTTTCTCTGGTGGCGGTGGAAACCCGCAACGGTGGAGAAAGCACATCACTGGGAAACTCAAGCCCCACAGCAATCAGGGTAGCAACAAAAGAATGCGTAGCCCCAGAGTCAAACAAAACATCAACAGCTGATGTACCAATCGTAACAGTACCTCTGACAAGGTTCGGAGCTCGATCCGACTGCTGACGATCCAGAGTATAAACTCTCCCAGAAGATGGTGGCACTGCCGGTGTCGAAGTATGTGGAAGGGGAACCATCTGAAGTGGCACTGCCTGCACTGCAGTAGCCCTTGCCATCGCCGACGGACAGTCTCTGGAGAAGGGGCTCTTCTTGCCACACTGAAAGCAAATCAACTGGCCGGTAGAGCACGGCCCGAAATGAGTCTTCCCGCATCCCGAACACTTGGGAGCAGGAGGTCTCGCTGCACTCCCCTGAGCAGAAGTCCTCTTGAACTGACTCGACGCCTGCCGAGCTGCCAACTGTTTACCCTTACCCTTGTTCCCAAACTTCCTGTCTCGCCAAGAAGTGGAACTACCAGCTGCAACCTTCGTCGCCTCAGCAACCTTGGCCTTCTTGGCCTTACTCGAGCTGTAGAAATCTTCAATGTCACGACACTGCTGAACCAGTGTCCCAAAGTCTCTAGAAGCAGAACCAGCTAGGTAACCAGCAATATCCTCACTAAGTCCCCTGCGGAACTTAGCAGCCAGAAAAGTAGGGGTAGGCCTCGCCATCCTGAAGTGTGCAAAATTCACCAACTGGTTGAACTTAGCCAGGTACTCGTCCATAGACAACGAGCCCTGAACCAATCTGTCAAACTCTCCCTGCTGCCTCTCCTGAGCGTCATACGGAAAGTACTGACCCAAGAAGAAATCCTCAAACAAAGGCCACGTCATCACATGACCCTGCACAAGTTACACAAATTATGAGTTGATCAGGCCCACGCAATGCGATCACATATGCATCATCATAATAATACTCGACGGAGCAAACACACAAAACAGACACAACCAAACATCCTAATCATTGCAATACATACAGGCTTTTCCCTTGAACCGTTGCTCTGATACCATAAAATGTAGCACCCCGTATATATCCGGTAGTGTTATCATTACATCGTATTAAGCGATGCTTAATTAAAAATGCAGAATATTCTTTTTCTTTTCAATTATGACGTCATTATCAATTACCATCTTGATTACTTAATCAATTTCATAAAATAACGCCTGTATGTAAATTGCAATAAGACATCTACTGAAATACCTCAATATATAAATAAAGTGTGTATCTAAAATCACGGATCTACAACTCGTAGTCCGGACCGTATCCTGATACATTATTACAACTCCAAATAAAACAAGACATAAACAAGTCTATGTGTCATGGACAATCCTCATGCTCACCAAATCAACAGCGTCTCAACATGATAAACATAATCATAACATGAACTAAAAACACAAAGCAGCATGCATATCCAGCATCCAATATGTCAGCATAATATAACAGCAAATCTAACTCAGCTCCGGCCTCCTGCCGCCTGAGGTCTCAACATTACCTGAACCTGAAATAAGCATTCTCCAAACGTAGGGTGAGATCTCTAAATAAGAAATATCAGTAAGACAAGGGGTCCTCAAGGATCTTCCACCCCAAGCTCACTTACATGTGCAATATAAGTTCTAAAAGCATTTATATCATTATCAGTTCCAAAACTATCTAGTGCAACATATATCTATGGCATGAGTGTAATCAATATCTACTGGCCAGAGAAATGTAGGAATATGTCTATCTCCTACATGTAGTACAAGGAACACCTCTTGCACCTCACCCTATTGTATGTTCTACATACTCAGGCTTATCGTATAGGTGGAACACCTCCATGCATATCAACAAGGCACTAACATACAATATCAGAAGCGTTAACATTTAATTTACAACTCCCCTTCTAGGTAATACTATGAACCTAAGGTTATATAGCACACTTTTCTTTATTTTAGCAGTGAGATAATCAACCCTTTTAATATATATACATATATATATATATAGGAGAGAGATCATTTAACTCCAGAGTAAGATTTATAAGTCTTACTCCTCATCCTAGCCGTTGATTTTCGTCTATTCAACTGTTATAGTTTAAGAAGTTATATTAATTAATTAATTAGTAATTACATCATAAATGACAACCATTGATTTTCGTTCATCAACGGCTGAGATGGGGAGTAAGACTTAAAAGTCTTACTCTGGAGTCAAAAGAACCCTCCCTATATATATATATATATATATAGAGAGAGAGAGAGAGCTTATATCATGCTTTTCAATAAGTGTTCAAACAATACATCATAAAATCATTTGATTACTTCACTTAGAATTCACAAAATATCACTTTTTATGTTGAGTGCAAGAACCCTCACTGTTAAATTATAATTTTAGAAATTACATAATAATTAAATAAGGATTATTAAATGGAAAATTTAATTATTTTAATTAATTTAAGTTAAAGCATAATTTTGTGAAAAGAATAAATATTGAGGTTTCACGGTAAAAATGCAATAGGCAAAATTCCCGAAACTTAAAGATAATTAGCAATTATTATCTCATAAATTTTATGAATTTAGTGAAAGCAAAATATTTATGGTAATATTATTAAGAAATATTAATCATTGAAATTTAGTTATTTTCGGTGAAAAATGCTAATACTATGGGTACCGCCGTAGAAACAGCTGATATAGAAAAATATCCAGAACTAAAAATAAATTATAGATTTATGTGTCATAAAATTTATAAGACACTGTAGTCCAATACTACTAGTGAGTCAAGTGAGTGTCGCACGTGAGTCTTTACTGGTTAAGTTAAGTGAACAGCCTAAAATAACCTAAACCTAGTCATTCACTTTCATTTCCTTATTTCTTATACAGAGGCTCCTTCTCCTTTCACTCTCGTTGCTGCCATTTGCTTTCCTCCATGGTTCTATTATAGGCCTGACATGTACAGAAAGCCTATATATGGTCTGCTTTCTAAATAAATTTTTTAAAAGCTTAGACTTGTTCTATTTAATTATTTGTAATAGATCAAATCTGACCTAATATAGGTCAAATCCTAGACCCTTGTAGGCCATCGTAGTCCATTTAACACCTAGTTATTATATATTAATATTACTTCTCGATTACCTTTTGAACTGATTTGACATTAAAAATGATTAGGAAATTTTTTTTAATTCAATAACCCCAATTGTCCTTTTATGGTAAGTTAGGTCCACTGAGTATTCTCATAAACAGAGCAAGAAAAGAGGCTCACACAAATATAAGACTAACCCTAAATCAAGTGACAAACGTTTCTTTCCACGATTCAAACACATATTCTTTTGACAATTATACTCATATTGCCACTTGAGTCAACATATGATTAATTAAGAGAATTATTTAACTCGTCTTGATTTATTCCCTTAAATTTATTTATTTATTAACTATTAATTTTTTCAATTTCACTTTACTCTATTTAATTAGTTTTTATTTAAAAACCTTGCTTTTAAAAGTTTTAAAAATGAGTCAGAAATATATAAAAAAACAAAAAACAAAATAAAAAACAAAACAAAACATGTGGCTGTACATAGTTCACAGATTGTTCATCCTAAATTAAATTTAGCAAAATAGCACTATCAAAGACTTATGGTATATTGGGAGAGCATTTATAGTAGTCCAGGCTCAGCTGTTCCTTCCTTTGACGTGCTGCCACCTGGAGAAAAATAAATAAATGTTCTATCTCCTCCATACAAGCAAGTCAGAAAATACCTAAATTTTATTGATTTGAATCACTGAATCATAAATGGGCCAGGACCATATTAAATATTTTCGTATATTTGAAAGAGACGACGGCCCACTTGGAGGCCGACCAGAGGTTCACTAGTTCTTTTACCAAGCCCATAGAGTGAATACTAAACTTTACAGAAAAAATAAAATAAAATAAAGAAAAAAATAGGTGTTAGTGGAGTTCTCACATTATAGTAAGTTAGATTTGGATTCTCAAATAAGGGAATATGCAAAGAAATAGATACAAAGTTTTAATAAACAAATTTGGATTCTCATAATCATAAATATATATATATATATATATATATATATGTTTCTCATGTATGTATGAGATAATTTTATCTTACGCTCATATAAAATGTAGTTAAAATTTATTTTTTCTTTTTTCCTCTTCTTTTTATTGGACCCACTTATTTTTATGTATGTTGGATGAGGCTCTAAAACATATTTCTTATAAAAGAATCCAAATCCTAAAAAGTGCTGTTTTATAAAGAAATATTCATGTCCGTATTTTCTTGTTATTTGAAGGGGCATTATGATATTAGCTCTTTTACTTCTTTGAGTAAATGTATTGTGGAGGAAGAATGAGTATATTTCAAATGTTCGCCTCAAATGAGTAATAATTAATTTACTTATATGTAACAAACTCGACAAATTAGTTTTTTTTTTTTTTTTTTGGATTTTTAAAGAAAGTCTTCAAGTTAGTTTGACAATAATTAGGCATTTCAAAGCTATTTTGTAGAAACAATTGATATAAGTAAATAATATGTTTCAACGTTATTTCACAAACAAATGTGCGAATAACCTATATTTTAAAATGAAGTTTTTTCTTCAAGACGTATAATATATTACTAAAATAATTTAAAAAAGATTATCAGATGATTAGAAAGTTCATCAAATATCTGGGCATCCTTAGAAAAAGTGGCATATTTTCAATGACGCACGAGTGTGTATTTTTTTAATTAAAAATAGAAAAAAAAAAGTTACATAGAAAGGGAAAAAATAAAAAAGATAAAAGATAAAACTAACATAGGATACCCTAGTTGTAACATGTAATGTAACCATCATTTGAAATTAATGTAACATGGCACTCTCAAATGAAAGAGTGAAATTCTTTACCCTTGATGAAAGACAAGAAATAATATGTAGTATAATTGTTACCGCTTAAGATTAATCATGGATTGCAAAGGTGTAATAGCCCACCTCAGAGAAAATTAAATAGAGGCAATCTAAAGAAAGGAGAGTCTATCTTGTGGTTGTGGCCATTTAAGCTGCACAAGTTGGTGCTTTTCTTTGAATTTTGGGCTTGACATTCGCACATTTAGCAGTTGCAATAGTTCCATTGAAACTTAAATCTATGTCACTGAGCTCCACAGTTTCACATGGCACACCACTGCTACAAACCAGAGCAACTCCTTCTTTAGTTGCAGAAGTTCCTCTGATGTTTTTGAAGTTGACTTTGCTTATCTTTACTTTTGATGGACTCTATACAATTGAAAACAAAAACCAAAAAAGAATTTAGAGACAAATTAATAATCTTTTCCAATGTTGGTTCATCAAGGTGATTAAGTCACACACACATAGATAACAGATATATTACTATATTAGTAGCTTTTAGTTAGATACCTGTTTTTTGCACTGATTCCATGGGCAGTACTCTTGGTCTATAATTATAGGATTTCTGACATTAACCATTATGATATCTTCAAAATGAAAATTTGACGCAATAGAAGTTACTGGGGTACCAGGCCAAGTCTTGATCCTAACACCATTGTCTGTGTTTTTTAGTGTGCAATTTCTGACTGTAAAATCCTCTACTGGCTCTTCATTTGGATATTTTCCTAGGCTTCCAACACTAATACCATGTCCAGGTCCACATGTCACATTTAAGACAGTGACTTGTCTGCTACCATCACCCAGAGAGATGCAATCATCGCCAGTGCCAATCTTGGAGTTAATAATGTTTACTTGAGTTGATCTTCCAATGTGAATTCCATCTGTATTAGGACTAGTTGCTGGTGCTTTGACGCTGAAGTTGTTAAATGTAACATTTTTGCACCCCAAAACATTTACATGAAAATTTTTGCTGTCCTTTGAAGTTATGTCCTTGATAACTGAATTTTTTATGAAACTAAAACCAAAATTCTGCGGGGAAAAAAAAAAACACAATTTGTTAGCATATTAGATGAAAATTCTTAAGTATACTATAGCTGCAATTAATATATCTTGAGAAATGAGTACTTTTTTTTTTGGTAGACGAGAAATGAGTACTTTATTTACCATGGGAAGCATCTTGCAATTCTTGTTTTTTCCACAATCATTTTGATTCCAAGCCATTTTTTTACCTCGGCCATTAAAAGTTCCCCCACCGGATAAGGTTAAAAAATCAATATATTCAAATCTAACCCATTGATCACTTCCTTTGAGGTGGTTTGGGTTAATTGGTGCTAGAATTGTCCCTTGAACCAGAACATTAATAGGAGCCTTGCAAGGTCCTCTAAGAGTTATTTGTTTCAACTTGTATGTGCCCCTAGGAACCACAACTTTGCTTGGAGTTGTTGATGCACATGCGTCTTTCCAAGCATGTTTCATAGCCTTAAGAACAAACCAAAAGGAAAATTATAAAAAGCATGACAAAATATCCATCATATAACTCTTTTGATCACATAAAAGAACAGTGTTTTCAGTTGTTAAAACTTAATATGATATTACCTCGGTTATATCTCCATGGGGTACTGCACCATAATTATTAACATGGAAGACACCAGAATGTGCTGCTCTGACATAGGAAGCTAGCAATAGCAACAAAGCTAATGTGGTCACACTTACTTGAATATCCATTTTTATCTTCCCTTGTTCACTATGCCTTAAACGAATGTGATGGAATGCTAATTGATAGAAATTATTTATACTGTAGTGGCAAAATTTGAAGGCCACTTAAAGAACAAACAAACTTTGGTCTAATAATAGAATTGGTTGTAACAAGTATCATTTTGGTGGGTTCCTTTGGGGACAACACACTAACGAATTAAAACAATGGTACCTTGAATCAAGTCATTGTCACAATTATAAATATATGTAACCTGGAAAAAACTGAAAGACACTGTTTGGTTGAGCTTCTGCACTATTATTAAGTTTTCGTTTTGCTCTTTACTAAAAACGTGAATTGTTAATATCCCAAAAAAAAAAGCCTAAACCCAAAAAAAAATAAAATACGAGAATTGTCGACGAAATACATAAGTCAGACTATTGAAACTTTTATAAATTCAGTTTATACTCTTCCTCCTCCTTAACTTTATAGTGCAAAAAATTATTTGAAATAAAACGATGGTAAATTTTCAAAATATTGGAATAATAAAATCGCATTCTTCATTAAAACAAAAGACAAGCATTCTCTTTTTTTTATTAAAATCGGCATTTGTTATTCTTGTTCTTTATTAAATAAACTAAGTTCAATAGTTAGATAGAAACAAAGGCAAAATCACATCTCATATTTTTGAAGGAAATGTGTTTCGTGGAAAATTTTGATAGAAATATTTTTTCGTCAAAAATTTCGATGAATGTTTTTTTGTGAAATGTTTTGACGAAATTTATATTCCGTAAAAAAATTCTACAAAAAAATTTGCGGTCAATTTTTTTTTCCAGATATGTTTTTAGTCACAAATTTTGATGGAAATATTTTTCGTCGCAAATTTTTGCGAAAAAATTTGATGGAAATGTTTTCCGTAAAAACAACGTGAACAATTTCTATTAGAATCATTTCGTCCTGAGAGTTCCAAGACAATGAAGATTCTTGCTAGAAATAGTTAGTCAACTACCTATAACCGGGAGAAACAAATGATAACTTATAAAAATAGCACAATCCATCAAAAATCGATTTTGAATTTGTTAAAAAAAGGTTTTGAACTTGATAACCGGTTTATGGTTCATAACCTGTTTTGATTTAAAACCGGTTTTGAATTAAAATCGGTTTAAACCGATTTTAATTCAAAATCGATTATAAACCACAAACTGGTTTTAAATCGGTTTGGACAAATTAAAAATCGATTTTTTTTTAAAAAAAGTGGTTCGGTTTAAAATCCAAACCGTTTAAAACTGGTTTGGTTTGGTTTTTTGACAATAACCAAACTGAACCGCTCCATGCACACCCCTAACTGGGATTTCATAAGCACATCAGCTGGTGGCGGAGCAGGATACTGCTGTTGACAGACATAAGGAGGAGGAATCTCAAGATACATAGGCTGAAATGTACTGAAGGGTACACCAGGATAAGCATGCTCTATAAGCCTGTGTGTATACTCTCCCTGCATAATAAGCACTTCATTCTGGATAGATATCCGAGAAAGCTGTTGTTGCAGTCCATAGAAATCAAATCCATGAGGAGTTCCTTGTGAAGCAGCAGGATCAGCATGAGCATCATGAGCTTCAGGAGCAGGAGGTGGAATAGGCACACGTGGTACACGTGGAGAAGCAGACCTACCAATTCCAACAGTATTGTTGAACTCAACCTCAGATTTAGAGCAGTAATCTATGTAGGTAGTAAGAGTCATCTCTGAGGCAGGCTTAACATCCAACTCCTCATCATCAGAAATATACAACCCTGCCCTAGTACACAAATGATTGATTAGGGAAAGAAATCCCAAAAGATCTTTTTTTCTGCTCTCTCTCACCATGTGACAAATTCTGTCAGATAATACTGCAGCAATGTTTAACCTCTCCTCCCCAGTAAGGATGTACAACAGAGAAGCTCGCTCTATATTCACATCTGTCAAATTGGAGGATGGCAGGATGTTGGCATTCACAAAATTATGCCAAAAACGGCATTCACCAGTGAGTTCCTTCATATTTAACTTCTCAGGGATGCCACCAGCTTTAGTTTCCCACTTTGAATATGGGGTGGTAATCCCTCTTCTGACCATTTCTATTAACTGAGGGAAGTCATCTCTATACAACTTGTGTCTTGAAGGCTACATCCTGTTATACAATCAAACATACTCACAAGAAGTAGTCTGATTGAAATTAGTCAGAATGTAGAACTCAATAGTTGCTGCATCAAAATGAACGTCAATGCCTCGAACCCTGGATGTCTTGGTCAGGTGTAAATCCTCCAGTTCTGAATTTGCACAAAATTCCTTGACAATTGCACCCGAAGCTTCTTCAGCATAATTAACCAGAACCCCCCATTGCCTTCTGTTGATTGTTCTCATGATTGGGTTATCTTTAGGCATATCCAGATCAATATTCCTCTCTTGGATGAATCCTTTGTCTTCATATAGATCATAGTATCTATCTTGAGCCTCTATGCTCACAAATTTGTTCTCATCCAGATTATGAGAAACCTTTCTCTTCTGGAAATAAACAGGGTATAGACAATAAAACCAATTAGACCATATCACAGAAATCATTCCCAGATTTAATCACCCACAACATGTATCACCATTTTCTAACCATACATATATTTATATATTATTTATTAAACCAAATAAACATATGAAAACACACAAAACACACACACCCACACACAGAACATATATTCAAAAGACTCAAAAGTGTAAGCCATATCAACACACACTCACATATATAATTATGTTCTAAGTACATAGAACTCAAATAATAACTAATATTATAAGAGTGTAGAGAAATTAACTTGGGTGCCATGAAAAAGATGAGAAGATGTGTGAGAATGTTCTTGGTGTGTGAGTGAGTGACCCTTGGTGTTGGAGACTTGGAGCACAATGTGTGAGGGAAGGTTTGAATAAGAAGAAGAATAAAAATAAAATGAGAAGGAAGAAGAAAAGAGAAGAAAAGAGGAAGAAGGAAGAAGAATCGAGAAGAAAAGAAAAGAAATTGATGTGGGAAGAGGGGAAGGCGGCGTGGAATAAAAGGGGAAAGGGGTGGGACATTAGGGTTACACGCTTGCCAAAATGGCAGCGTTGAAATTAAAAACTAACTAGCACGCAATCGCGCCACTTCTCTGGATTTTACACTGCGCAGCTGCGCGGTCTCGCGCGATAATGGCGCTGAGCCGCGCCAGTTCTCTGGTCCTTACATTAAACCCCCCCCTTTTTATATATAAATTTAAAGATAAACTCTATATTGGGTTTCCTCCCAATGAGCGCTCGTTTAACGTCACGAGCCTGAGTCTTTCAAGTGCTGTTTTCCTTGAGAGACAAAGTCTCAGTGTCTCTCCTCACAGGTCCTCCTTGATAAAACTTGAGTCTAGCTCCATTGACTTTGAAAGGTCTATCATCATCTAAAAGAGATATCTCAACTGATCCATAAGGAAATACTTTCTTCACCACAAATGGACCAGCCCACCTAGACTTAGCTTGCCCGGAAACAGTCTCAAGCGAGAATTGTACAGTAACACTTGTTGTCCTGGCTCCAATTCTTTTGGACTGATCTTTTTATCATGCCATTTCTTGGTCTTTTCTTTATAAACTCGGGCACTCTCATATGCAGACAATCTAAACTCATCAAGCTCATTTAATTGCAGCAATCTTTTCTGAAGAGCCTTTGTTGGTTCAAAATCCAAGAACTTGGTAGCCCATAAAGCTTTATGTTCCAACTCCACAGGTAAATGACAAAATTTTCCATACACTAATTGATAAGGAGACATACCAATTTGAGTCTTGAATGCAGTCCTATATGCCCAAAGCGCATCATCAAGCTTTCTTGCCCATTCCTTCAAGGAATTTCCCACAGTTTTCTCAAGAATTCTCTTCAACTCTCTATTTGATACTTCAACCTGCCCACTATTCTGAGGATGGTAAGGTGTAGCCACCCTGTGATTCACTCTATACTTCGCAAGCAAACTGGAAAACTGCTTATTGCAAAAGTGTGTTCCCCCATCACTAATAATAGCTCTAGGAACACCAAACTGAGTGAAGATGTTCTTCCTCAGAAAGTTTACCACCACTTTAGCATCATTGGTGGGAAGAGAAAAAACCTCAACCCACTTAGACACATAATCAACAGCCACCAGAATATATTGATTGGAATAAGATGATAGAAATGGACCCATAAAGTCTATTCCTCACACATCAAAAAGTTCTACATCTAATATGCTATTCAGAGGCATTTCGTCCTTGCGGGAAATATTTCCAGCTCTTTGACACTTGTCACACCTCTCAACATAATCCCTAGCATCTTTAAATAATGTAGGCCAATAATAACCACTCTGTAAAACTTTTTGAGCAGTTCTATTACCTCCAAAGTGTCCTCCGTAGTCTGATGCATGGCAATGCCACAGGATTTCATGCACTTCAAACTCTGGCACACACCTCCGTATAATTCCATCAGCACATTGGAAATACAAGTAAGGGTCATCCCAGTGAAACCTCCTTGCATCCCGCAAAAACTTTTTCTGTTGTTGCCTAGTAAGGTTAGGAGGCAACTCTCTTATTACCTTGTGGTTGGCAATATCCGCAAACCAAGGAGGCACAAAGATAGACATCACTCTCTCATCAGGGAAGATGTCATTTATTTCTTTTTCAGGACCATCTTGCAATTCCTTTTCCTGAATTCTTCACAAATGATCTGCCACATTCTTTTCTACACCAGACTTGTCTCTGATCTGCAAGTCGAACTCTTGAAACAATAGCATCCACCTTAGCAAACGAGGCTTGATATCCTGCTTATTCATCAAAAATTTGATAGCAGAATGGTCAGTAAAAACAATTACCTTGGAACCTAACAGATAATACCTAAATTTGTCCAGTGCATACACTACTGCTAGCATTTCTTTTTCGGTTGTGGCATAATTTACTTGTGCCTCATTTAAAATCTTGCTAGCATAGTATATGACATGTAACAATTTATCTTTACGTTGGCCAAGGACTGCACCAATTGCATAAGCACTAGCATCACACATAAGCTCTGAAGGTAAACTCCAACCAGGAGCTACAAAGATAGGAGCTGTAATGAGCTTCTCTTTCAACAAATTAAAAGCTTTCATACATGCATCATCAAAATTAAATTCAGAATCCTTTTCTAAGAGTTGGCTCAATGGTTTAGCTATCTTAGAAAAGTCTTTGAAATATCTCCTATAAAATCCAGCATGTCCTAAAAAACTTCTAACAGTAGTTACATTAACAGAATGAGGAAATTTTTCAATCAACATGAGTTTTGCTTCATCAACCTCAATCTCATTCCCAGATATCTTTTGGCCTAACACAATTGATGTGCCTCTGGCAAGTGTGGTTTTTCAAGTTGAAATTGATAAGAATTGAGTCATAAAAGAGCAATTTAAATAAATATTTGCTAAGTATATTGATTTTTTCTTTGTCAATAATATTTCTCACCTATTGGTTGTATTTATACAGGTAAAGGAGTAAAAATTACAAATTATAAAAAGCCTGTTGACGCGACTCCACACAGGTGTATCACAGTACAATTTCCAGCAACATGGTGCGAAATGGCGGCACACTGGCGCACACCCGCGCCAGTTTATGAACTTCACAGCGGTACTTTGCAAGTGGCACCAACTGGCGCCAGTTTCCCAAAAGTGAAGCTAGGTTGCGCCAACATTGGAGCAAAGTGGCGCCATCATTGAAGCCAACTAGCGCCATTTTGTGTCAGGAGAATGGCGCCAACCGGCACCAAGTTACGAGGAATTTGGTCCGACTTTCCATTCAGACAGAAGCGCGACGCAAACTGGCGCCATACCGGCGCCAACTGGCACCGCTTTGCGGGAAAGGAGTACCGTGTTTTCTGAAGGGCAAGTTTGGAAGAAAGAAGCGAGGTTTATAAATAGGATCCTCATGACAAAATGAAAAGGGAGACCTATTCTATTGAAGAGAGACGACGGTGGTTCTCAGAGAGGGTTCCAGATATCGACTTCTTCTTCTTCTTTCTCTATTAATTTACCAGGTTTTATGAATATTGAATATTTAGCCATGATAATGGTTGGCTAGTTTCTTTTTATTGTAGTTAGGGTCACGAACCTTATGTGAACCCTTGTTACAACGGATTGGTTTATGATTATTCGTTTATATGATTATCTTTATCTTTACCCTGTGTGTAATTATATCTTCTTTGTTAGACTTGATCAATCTAATAGTTGATGATAGTTTGAGGGTTAGAACCCTAGATAGGAATATTGGGGTTTTGATCTTGAAAGATGGTAAGATAACAATTAGTATGCATGCTAGGAATATATGTATGTTTAATTGCAGATGCTTAAATTATTGAGTTCAGTGCTTAATGCCATGAGAAACATTGCAAGGAATTGGGGTTTCATTTGGGATTAAAGGGTTAACCTTGCAAGGAATTGAGGGTTAACTATTAATATCTTTAGATAATAATTTATCTGAGTAATTATATAATTGAATATTATAAATCAATCTAAAGTAAGAAGTGGGGATAATATGGTGAGTGTACTCTAGCTACAATGATTTTCTCTTATTTACAAAAATCAATCTTCGTTCTTATTTTTATTCTTCAATATAAAAATTCAAAAACAAGTCTTTATTTTCAGTTCTCATTTTACTCAAATCGACAATATTTGTCACAAACTCTTTGAACTCCTCCATTCTTGAAAGGACTATTAATTGATATACGATCACAATCCCTGTGGAGACGAACTTTTCTTATCATTATATTACTTGTGCGGCCAGTATACTTGCCGGGAAGCATCAACAATTCCGTCTTGTACCATGAAATGACATTTCTCCCAGTTCAGTACAAGATTAGTTTCTTGGCATCTTTTTAAAACATGAATCAGATTATGCAAACTTAACTCAAAACAAGAGCCAAAAACGGGAAAGTCATCCATAAATACCTCAAGATTTTTCTCCACCATGTCAGAAAATATGGAGAGCATGCACCTCTGAAACGTAGCAGGTGCGTTGCATAGACCAAATGGCATCTGTCTATATGCAAATACTCCAAACGGGCAAGTGAAGGTTGTTTTCTCCTGGTCTTCTAGTGCCACTGGGATTTGATTGTACCCAGAGTATCCATCCAGGAAACAGTAATAGGTGTGCCCAGCTAACCTCTCTAACATTTGGTCCACAAAAAGAAGTGGAAAATGATCCTTCCTTGTGGCGGCATTCAACCTCCAGTAATTCACACACATCCTCCAACCAGTAATAGTTCTAGTCGGAATTAGTTTATTTTTATCATTGTGGACTACAGTGACGCCTCCCTTCTTCGGAACAGTTTGCACTGGACTCACCCAAGCAGCATCTGAAATCGGATAGATCATGCTAGCATCAAGAAGTTTCACCACTTCTTTTCTCACCACCTTCTTCATTGTAGGATTAAGCCTCCTTTGAGGTTGCCTTATTGGTCTGACATCATCCTCCATGAGAATTTTGTGAGTACAAAAAGAGGGATTTATACCCTTCAAATCATAAATAGACCACCCTATGGCAATCTTATGTTCTTTCAGAACTCCTGTCAACCTCCTTTCCTGCTTTTCAGACAACCCTTTATTAATGATGACAGGATAAGTCTCCTCATCACCCAAGAAGATGTATTTAAGAGTTTCAAGCAGCTCCTTTAACTCTACTTTTGGTGCACCATCTCCTTTGTTAGAATCCTTCTTCTCAAGAACCTCAAACACAACACTCTTTTCTTTCTTAAAAGGAACAATATCACGTGCCTCAAGTTCTTCATAAAGGTTCTGACTAGAAGATTTCTCTTCTTTTATCACTTCTTCTAAAATATCAAGTCTGAAACAATCACCTTTATCAGAAGCTTTTCTCATAGAATCAAAGACATTGATGGTGATACTCTCATCAATCATCCTTAACTCGAGCTTCCCTTGTTCAACATCAATCATAGCCCGAGCAGTAGCCAAGAAAGGTCTACCCAATAAAAGAGGCATTTCAGTTTCCTCTTCCATGTCCAACACCACAAAATCTGCTGGAAAAATGAATTTGTCCACTTTTACAAGGACATCATCAATTATACCACTGGGTTTCCTTAAATATCTGTCAGCAAGTTGCAAGGAAACCATAGTAGGCTTGAGCTCAGATATCCCCAAAGATTTACAAACAGACAAGGGCATCAAATTTATACTCGCCCCAAGATCACAAAAAGATTTTCCAACATTAGTATTACCAATAGCAATTGGAATATTGAAGCTTCCTGGATCACGAACCTTAGGAGGAAACTTCTTCTGTATTATTGCACTACACTCCTCAGTGAGTGTCACCGTTTGGCATTCTTGCAACTTGTGTTTTCTTGATAAAAGGTCCTTCATAAACTTGGCATAATTGGGTATATTGGCCAGAGCCTCAGCAAAGGGTATATTAACGTGCAACTTTTTGAAGATATCAAGAAATCTGGCATATTGCTGCTTCTGAGCATCTTTCTTGAATCTTTCAGGATAAGGTGCCATGGCTCTCACATATCCAGGACTCATCTCAAATTTCTTCTTTTCAACAACAATTGGTTGCTCTTCTTCTTCACCTTTCTGAAGAGGCTTCACAACCTTAGAAGAAATTACAACTTCTTTTTCGGGCTCCTCAACCTCATTAAGCTTCTCATCAGCTCCCACATTTATGTTTGGCTTTTCTAGGGCTACCACCACTTTACCACTTCTAGTTGTAAAAGCCATACAATCTTCCTTTGGATTAGTAATTGTATTACTAGGAAGGTACCTGGAGTTCTATCAGCAATTTGTTTAGCTAGTTGGCCAATTTGATTCTCCAAATTTCTGAAGATGCACTTGTGTTCTTTGTATTAGCTCTAGTCTCTTCCATGAAAGCATTAGAATGTTGAGCCATTTGTCCTACTAGCTTTTCCAAATCAGAAGGTTCCTTGGGTTGGATTGGTGGAGGCTGCAAATAGTTGTTAGATTTGAAGTCAAGACCAGTTCCATGAATCCTCCTTTGAAAATTACTACTTCCAGCAGAAAAATTCTGATTTCTTGGAATATTTTGCTGCGGAGGTCTTTGATCATACCAAATGCCATTCACCTGCATTTGTTGAGGAGGATCAGAAGACAACAAAGAAGGACATTCATTAGACTCATGATTGTCCTGGCAATATTCCCACACAACAGTAACAGCTTGAGCCTGAACACCAGAAAGCTGCATCTTATCAAGCCTTGAAGTCAAATTTTCCATTTGTTGTGATTACAACTTATTTTCAGCCAGCACAACATCATTTCCTTCCAACTGAAGAATACCTCTCTTAGGCTTAGATGACAACCCTTCATTTTCATTAGCTAATTCTCTCAATCAGCTCAAAAGTCTCATTTGTTCTCAAGGATTTAATAGTACCACCTGTGATACCATTCAACACCATCTGAATGTCAGGTTTACAACCGTTGAAGAAGATTCTCACTTGATTGTCAGCGGTCAAGTTATAATGAGGACACCTCCTCATTAAATCCTTGAATCTGTTCCAAGCTCCACACATAGTTTCACCCTCTAACTGAGTGAAATTGGTAATGTCATTCACCATCTGATTATATCTCTCCATAGAGAAGAACTCAGCAAAGAACTTTTGAGACAGATCATCCAATGTAGGAAAGCTACGTGCAGGCTGCCTTTCCAACCAACTAAGAGCCTTTCCCTTAACAGCAAAAGGGAACAACCGCAACCGGATTGCATCATTGGACACCTGAGGATGTTTAGTTGAGTCACATACCATAAGAAATCTGTCTATGAATCTGTGAGGATCTTCATCCTCCTCTCCTCCAAACTGGGCTCTCTCCACCAATTGAATAGTGGAAGACTTAAGCTCCCAATTGTTGTTACCAATTACCGGCTGGACAATGCTTGAGTGTTTGTAGTTGGTCATATGATGTAATGACATGATTACTCATGTTAGTTATTATTGTGTAATATGATTTTTATGTGAGATGACCTAAGGAAAGAATTTCTAGGTGTCAAGACGTATGCATGTATCACTTAATCAACTCCCTTTAGATATGATGATTTAGGTGCCAAGGAAGGTACTATATAGCTTAATTAAACCACATATATGGTTGACACTTGTTGTATGTCTTAAGTAAAGACAACTAAGTACAAGATGAAGTGATATAGGGCAAGGGGTTGAATGCTAAACCCCTAGCCTGGAAAAAGATATTCCATTTCGCCACTGTCGTGGAATATCCGGATATTGGTGACCTAATATCTGGATATTGATATCCGGATATTCAGGGAGAACAAAAGTAAAAACAAATGTTTAAAAAGAAATGCTTGTACACCTTATGGAATTTAAATATGGAAGGCTTAAATCCACTTCTAAGGAGTGTGGTGCCTAAATAAATGTTAAGAAAAATGCGAGTAGCTATAATAAATAATTTAGATTTTATTGGATGTCTTAGGATGTGTCTCTATTATTATGTCATAGATGACTAGATAATATAAAAATTTGGTAAGGTTGGCATAAAATGAATAATTAATTAGTGGATGGTTAAGTATGATAAATAAAGTAATTAGTGGATAATTTTGATATCAACGGATATTACAAGTGAATAATTAATGATGATTATGATAACAGGTAAGTGTAAGATTAATTGTGAAAATTGTAACACATAGGAAAAAGGAAAAAGCTTATCCGCATTTTTCACTTAATAGTTCTAATGTTATTTCCGCTACAAGTAATCAATATTAAGCTATGCTTAATATCATTCTAATGTTAATAAATCGGTTCTAGAATAGGGTGTTACATTAGGAAATCGATTCCCATCCCTTAAAAATGGGTGGTTGTAGTTTACATACCTCCCCTATCCTGAGGGAATAGATTCCCTTCCTGACGGGAACAGATTCCTGAACTAGGGAATCGTTTCCCTCCATATGGGAACAGATTTCTGGGAATCGATTCCTTCCTGGTGGGAACAGATTTCCATATGTAAAAATTCTTAGCAGTAGCCAAGTTTTCGTTCCCTGTTTCTGGAAAACACACTTTGACAGCATTTTGCTACACTTTAAACCATGGGGACTCATCCCCAAATTTTCATGGGACCTAATAGACGTTATATTCAATTAATCTAGCATGCATATAACCACATTACGGGTTATTCACATGGTCCATCCATGGATCTCTCTATGAATATACATATGCCTCTCATACTTACATAAAATAAAATTAACATCAAATCTATTACATGTCATATGAATATACATACTTATGTCTCCCAAATGAACTATATATAACATGCATTATCTATCTACCAAAAGATACATCAAAGTATAACCTATACATATGTCTCTACATAAATATATAGGCATAAATATACCCCTACTGATATGTCTCCAACATATATATGAATCTAAGCCAAAAAGAGAAAGAATCTTGATCAATCCTAGATAAAAGGGCTGTAATTACTGTTAATTTAATAAATCTCAATCAGAGATCATGCAACTGATTTCCTTCTGATTTTGTAGGAAAATAGGGCAAAAAGAAGCCTAATTTGAAAGCATAAAACTGAAGTCCCACGCTAATAGCGTGGGTGTGGTGCTGACAGCGCCAGAAGAAATTTTCATCCAGAGAAATTCACGCTGTTAGCGTGGCATTCGCGCTACTAGGCCAGACAATCTTGCCAACCACGCTGACAGCGTGGGAACCACGCTAGTAGCGTGAACTTCCAGTATTGTGAACAAAACTCCCACGCTATCAGCGTGGAAACCACGTTGTAGCGTGAGAGGTACAGGAAAATCAATAAATTATCCCATTTTAAATCAGAGAAGATTGGACTTAAGATACCCGATGCAGATATAATCAAGATTTCTAAGCAAGACACATAGTTTGTAAATAGAGACTCAGAGCCCCAGAGACAATAATAATTGGTTGGAGAGAATAATGAGGATCAGAGAATTGAGAGAATTCTTGGAGACTCGCGCTGGAGATTGGGATTCCATCAGAGTTGAAGACTGAAGACATTGAGCTTCCTTCTTCTTCTTCTTTTCTTTTCTGTTTATGAACAATTTTTATTATTTGAATTTGTTTAAGTCAGACATGAATATGTCTGGCTAATTTCTTTTTGTAGTATGGATCACAGACCCGATGTGAATCCTTTTATATTTTCTATATTGTTTTTATAATTTAATTAGTTAGTTTTTTATTCTGCCTGTGCTAATTTTTCCATATCCTGATTAGAATTGGCCACTCTAATTATAGGGCTTTGAGGGTTAGGACTCACAATAGACATATTGGGGTTTTAGTCTGGACAAGAGTAGAATAACAATTTGTGCATGACCTAGACATAGGCTTACATAGATTGCAGACTTATAATTCATTTGTTTAATGCTTAATTCAAGAGGGATTACTAGGACACTAGGATTCTAATTGGGTTAATGGGTTGAAATCACTAAGACTTTAGGGTTCAACTATTTTATAGGGAAATAATGAATTGTCTGAGCAAACCAATTATTTAATTATAAAATACAATATAGGAATATAAGGGAGTATCGAAGGTGAAGTGCATCCTAGCTACAGTCTTTTTATAATTTTTAATCAATCTCATAATTTCTTGTCATTTTTTATACTCTTGCATATTGTTTTTAAAATTCCAACACTCAATCACTTTCACAAATCAAACAAATTTTCTTTTCCAACTTAAGGGAAATAGTTAAATTAGTACTTGGTGCATTAATCCTCGAGGGAACAATCTTTACTTATCATTTTATTACTTGAAACTAACTGTATACTTGCCGATTTCGCAACAACTATGCTCTCCAAAATGCTTGTATATCATAATGTGAGACATGTAAGCATCCAAAACATAATCTCCCAAGCATACATTATCATGGCAATCTAGTCTGGTCTCGTACCCTGTGATACTCCTGTACCGTCAGTACCTGCACCTGAAATTCCCATAACGTGGGGTGAGATATACATATATATCTCAGTAAACCAAGGGTCCTTGGAGATTCCTTCACCCCAAGTTCACTTCAGCATAAAAGCAATAAATCATATGATGCAACATATACATATCCATGTTATCCAAATAATGCTCATCTAAGACATCCCTCAGGTCAACACACCTTCTCAGGAATGCTCATGTCGCAATAACAATAAATCATTCCAGGCAGAGAACCTACACTCTATGAATTACACAAGGAAACATCCTTGATACATACCAAGCGGAAACACATAGCATATACCCAATGCATCACATTAAATCTATACAATTAGATATACCATATAAACCACTACCCCTTCAGGGCATGGTGGAACAAGCACAGGATAAATTCTAAAGTCTGAAAGCTTACCTGTAGTGGCTTCTTAGTAAACCTTTCTTGTATCAAATCTCCAAATACAAACAACGACAAGCTAGATCCACTTAGAGATTCAAGTGTCCATCTCCATTGCTTGATCCAATGGTTGTTTGCTAAATATTCTAGCACTAAATTCACTCATAGAATTCAATGACAACAACGAATATCAATCACCATTAACCAGTTACTTGCATTGCAAGAAATCACACTTTTCTTATCTGTAATTTTCAAAAAAGAGGGACATTATGCAAATGGTGATTTAACTTCATTTCTACTATTTAGTTTCCTTCGTTAGCATACTTCCCAACATAAACTAAGGCTAATTCATTCTCCAACATCACAAACCTAGCAACATTTATCATAAACAACCTAAATATCACCCATTATGAAAACTTAGAGGAAAATGGATTTTCTTACCTCAAATGGCTTCACAAAGTCCCAAGGAATATTTTCTAAACCTTGAATGAGATCAAACCAATATCCTTTGTTCAAAAATACCTCAAAACCACCACATTCCAAGGATTTTTCTCTCTACACTCACTCTCAACACTTTGTGAATTATAGGTTATGATCTCCTCACAATTCTAAGCAACTTTGGTTTTTTACTTCAAGGAAAATAGATGACTAATAAGGAAGTTGTAATTCAAGCTTCTCTCCTATGGTGTCTGCGGGTCTCACGAAGAAGGAGAAATGTAATGATCTTTGTCTTAAACTTTAGATATTTTAACAAAATATAAAGTTTACATAAGTCAAAGAAACTTTAAGAGTAATCTCAATCATGTCCTTTCATCCATTTAATTCCTCTAACCTGGTTTTAGACTATCACTAAAATTATATCTCGGTGTTTCATTCAATTATTTTTAAGTTCTGGGTAACTTTTGCCTACTAGCAATTATACCCCAAAACTCACACTATTTGCACTTTTTCCAAAAATGCCTTATTTTGGCCTAATTAGATTTTCAACCTAATTATACCATTAATTCCAAGATTAAATCATTAATCATATCATAAATTCATATTACACAGGTTAGGGTTATTATAGATCAGTTATGTATTTGACTCGATTTGAAACTGGTCCTGAACTGGTTCAACCGGTATTAAACCAACGCCGGATTTTAAAAAAAAAATTGATTTTGTGAAATTTTTGACAAAATGCTTGAAAAATACCACTAATGAAATTTGAACCTAAACCATGTAGATTATAACTTATAGCACTTATTACTAATCTAATTCTTCTTTTTTATAAATACTATTAATCTAATTTTAATTATTAGCTAAAATTCTTTTAATTTTATGTTTAATATATTTTATTATATTTTTAATTCAAGCGGTTGAACAAGTGATCCACTGGTTGAACCGGTAAGCCATTGACCAGTTTCAGTTTGATAATACTGAGTTGAAGTATTTACCACCTTTTTTTTCTTCTTACAACATTTTAATCCACTTTTATTACTGTTGGATCAGAATCAAATCAACGGTACAAAATGGCATCAAGTGAGAACTGTTGATTTGATTTTGATTTAACGATAATAAAAATGGTTATAAGAGGTTGTAAGAGAAAAAAAATTGTAAATATATAACCTCCCTCATATTTCTATATTAAATTAAAGTTTGTTTAATGACTTAAATTTTTTCAAAAATAACACATATTATTCTCAATTTGTTTAAAAAAAAAATTAAATTTTTTATGCATACTTCATTCATAACTATAATTTTTTCTTTTAATTTATACTTTTTATATTATACCTAGTTTCAACATAGCTTCACATAATACTTGCGAGTGGTGATTGAAACTAAAAAGCAAATATACAACCAAATAATGGTAGCTCAGTTGACGCAAAAAAATTGAACAGGTGGGGGTGAAAGCATGTGTTGGATTCAAGTGGCGAAGCCGGGGAAAAGACTTAGCCAGTACCAAAAGACCCAACTAATAAAATCCAACTAGTACCAATATTATATTATTTTTAAAAACTTAACCAATATCAAGGCTATACCATAATTTTTAAATAAAATATGTAGCATTTTTTAAATTTAGCTGGTGCTAAGGCATCACCTAGGAACCAAGTGGCTCTTTCACTGTTCGATCTTCTCCAGTATTGTTTTTGAAAGGGGTTTAAAATCTTAATCCCAAAACTCGTGCTGAATTAAAATAGTAGCGAAACGATGAATCAATTGGAATATAAGAAGATGAAGAAGAAGCAAATATACAACAAAAGTACCATCCAGAGCTAGCCTTCATTTCCTATTGTGATAGTTAGCTAGCTATGAGAATAATTAATTAATGTCTCTCCAAATCGTTTTCCCCTTTTATCCAGTTACCCGAACATCAATATAAAACATAGAACATGCAGACATTGCAAATCTTGGTTCACACAGTTAGTGGAATCTTCCGTCTGGGTTTGTTTTTCCATTTTTTTAAGGTGATATATAATATTACTTTAAATTCTCATCGAGATTTGTGGTCTTATTTGGCCTTGCATAGGGCGTATATTCCCTTAACCTAAACTTCTTGTATATATATAAAAAAATGCACACATTTTTTATTTCCCTACCATTGAGATTAAACAAATAAATACCACACTACATCAATATCTTGTTCTCAATTAAAAGTCAAAATCATCCTGATTAGGCTTTGGTGAGGTTAACAAAGCCGTGTAAAGACGAAGCCTATCCTCTCCCAAGGAAGAGCATCGTGACAGAGGCCTCCTAGGCCTTATAAAGGACAATGAAGTCAAAGTCAACCTATGCTTGTACCTTCTCCATGCCAATTGAATGGCCACAGCACCCCAAGTTCTCCACCCTGGTGAGTAATACCTAGCACTTCTCTTCACCTTTTCTTTCACGAATGTGTACCTAAAATGTTGTGTCACATACTTAACGTCCTCAGCTTCAAGACCAAATGCCTCTGTGGTTTCGAGTGTGGTTAGTGTTGATGAAGATGGTGGAAGGCGCTCTATGAAGGGTCTCCTTAAACACCATGAAAGGAGCTCGTCACCACTGAAGTTTCCTGGACCTAACATGCAACAACTTTTCACCCCATCCCTTAGGACTTGGCTGCTTTGAAGGTGACCCCTTACTACAAATAGCATTCTTTGAACTGGGTCTCCTTCTCTTGCTATCTGCATCATAATTAATCACATTATTCCCCTAATTTTATTGATAAAATTCATAAACCAAAAAAGAGAAAATAACATTTTTAATATCGAATTATTAATTTATCAATAAATGATTGAAATTTTTATATGATTTATTAATGAATGATTAAAAAATTTATCTGATGTGGCATGTTAAAAATCAAATATGAGATAATTCATTTCCGATATTTATATGTTGAAATTTAGAGGAATTTGGAACTTACTGTTTCTCCCTTTGTGAATATCAAAGACTTCACCCGGTCACATATGTTCTCTAGAACCAGATCATCCATATGTTGAAATAGTGGCACCTGAACAAACATTATATGAATGTATTAATATTCAAGCTCTTTTTACCCTATTTTGGTTTGGGCCAGATGAATTCTATATCATGTGAGGCCCACATAGAAGGTTAGAGCATTCGAACCGGTTGGGGTATTGGGTCATTTGATCACTGGTTGGACCGATTGATCCGGATATATATAGATATATAAAAATATATATAAATATAAACATATAAATTCAATTATATTCTTCATATTTAAAATGAATTAAACAAAGTTCACTAAATAAGCTCAAAAACATGAAACATAAATAAATAAAAATACACGCTATTACTATGTCAATTTAAATTGTAACTCTGAATCTCCATAAACATACATCTCAATGACATTGAACTCATATTTTTAAAATTCAAGTACATTAAAATGACATCTCACATTCTCTAATTTATTATTCCGTAAATTGTTTAAGTATTGGAAACTAAAATTTGAGGTTATTGTAGAAGAGTATACTAGCAAATAAAATTATAAAAAAAGTTTAAAATGAGTTTTCTGAAGATGAAATAGTTTTGGCTTTTGGTTTTTTTTTACTGCATGACCTGACCGGATTACCAGTTTTGATCAGGTTTGATCGATTTTGCCCGAGTTTTGAGTGGATTTAACCGGGTCGATGCATTACCAGTCCAATGCTTGATCCGAACCGATCTAATGACCGATTCATCGGATTTCATATCGACCCGACCGAATCGGGTCGGGTTTTACAACAGTGACAAAACCGTTCCCCCCGCCCTCCTTGTTCACCCTCTTACGTGGTTTTTTCTTTAAATGGTTAACTGACTCCAGTACTTTTTAACATTAATTTGATAGCGGTCAGATTTTAAAAATGATACAATTATTCTTAATAAATTTAATAAATGAAGATTCAAATCTAGCAATAAAAATGATAACTACTGATGATATCTTTAAACCAAAATTAAATTTTTTTTTGGTAAACTAAACCAAAATTAAAATTAAAATGGTCTAGTTTTGTGGATTTGGTGAAAGTACAAATCAAAATGAATTCTTACCTGTCTCACCAAATCTAAACATAGATGGTATTTGATGTCTCTTCTTAGCCCCTCAGGGAGATTTCTAGTAATCTCACATTCATCAACCCCACGCATTGCAGCCCAACGTTGTCTTTCATAGTTACGTACACGTTGCCGAAACCCTTGGGGCAATCGCCTTTTCCTCATCCACCATTCAATATTTCTCATCTTCAATTGCATTGCTTGTTTCTTTGATGTTGTTGCATGCAAAAACACCTGCCCCATACATATATACTCATAATATCAAAACAATTTCATAATAAATATTTACATAATTACATCACCGAATGAGCCAAAGCCAAAAAGTAAAAAATGAACATCAAAGTTAGAAATCGAGAATTAAATTGGTGTTTACCTTAATGTTTCCAATCAACATAGTGACAAGAAGAAGGCCACTGGTCAAAACAATGATGTTGAAAACTACTTCTAGCCATTCCGTTGTGCTCTCTAGGTTCCCGAAAGTGCTTATCACATCAACAAATATAGAATTTATAAACATAGAGTAACGATGAAGCAAGGATAAATTGTTGGATATATTAATAATATAATTCAATAATATAATACATACAAGCCCAATAAGTAAGAGCATTATTATTTGGATTCATATGGGTTGGAGTCTAATAGCTTGCATTATCTCTATGATTTTCTAAGTTGGAGGTAACACTATTAAGCATTTCAAACTTGATGTCTCTTGGTGTAATATTTCAAGCACCAACACTGTCCCTAAACTCTTCTCTCTCAAACTCATAACCTCGAACAATATTGAAATATTAGCTTCGTCTGTCAGATTTGAGCAAGTAAGGTGTCTATTCGAAGATATCATCGAGTGGAACTCATATTTTCATTCACTTTCGCGATTCGACGGAAGGATTTACTGGGATCTGAGTTTGAAGAAACTGGAGCCGCAATTTTTCGGTCCAGATCCCAGAAATTTCGACCAATTTTAAAAAGTGAAACCTAATGGCCTCTGTTCTACTCGTCAAGACGATCGTTTTGAGTGGTCACTCGCCTTAAACGGAGATCGGACGAAGGAGATATGACCGTTTGAAGTTTTAGGTACACTTTTATGCGAAAAAGAATATTCTTGCGAAATATATGACCGTTTGAAGTTTTGGGTACACTTTTATGCGAAAAAAGAATATTCTTGCGAAAAGGAATATTTCGAGAGAAAATTTCGAGGGAATATTGTGTTAGTTGGGAATATTCTGTTAGGGAACATTTCAATAATCCGAAAAATTTTCGGTGAGTTTCTAGCAACAGGGGTAGTCCATCGTAAGGTTTTTGGGCGCTTCGAATATGTTTTTGGGGTCTGTTTTGGCAAATTCCAAATCTACAGAGCAGTTTGATAAAAGTTAGAGCCTTTGCTTTAATTTGTGAAGTTTGTGAACTATAAGGTGCACTCTTTCTAACTCTTAACTCTGATTAAAATGGCTAAATGTAGTTCCTATGATATTATAAATTGCAATCATTTGATGTTATTGAATTTTATTGTTGAAAATTACATGTTCAATTTGGCATAAAAGAACATGAAATATTCCATAATATATTAAATGATTTTGCATCTACCATTGGAAAATGTGTATGAATATCAACGGAACAAAGATGAAGATTTTCTTGCTAAATTATCTAAATCTTTGTCTAGCTATGGCTTATAGTGAGTATAAGACGACGAAAAAGATATGAGATCATTTGAATGCTTAGTTTCAAAAATAAGAGGGGTTCTCCAAAACTCTCTTAGCAGAATTTTTTTTTTGGAATTCAAATTTAATATGCATTCGAATCACCTCTTAATTAATTGAATTAGTGAACATGAGGAACAAGCTAAAAGATGATAAATCTAATATGTCTGATAATCTCTTTGTCGATCTTGTATTGAGTAAGCTACTTGTTGAATGGAGTTCTTTTAAAACTGAAATGCACAGACTGAAAAAATAGAGTGAATTGGATAAATTAAAGAAGTTTATTTCTATCGAGGATCAAAACTATTCTAGGAATAGTTTGGAACAAATAGGACAACAAAGTTAGTTGCCTACTTAGTTTCATATTCCAATAAACCTCAAAAGAAGTCCAAGTCACCAAAAGGTGAATCCTCTTCATAGTTAGAGGCCAAAAAAAACTATCTTCAAAAGAAGAAGAAGGGCAAGTGCCATAACTGTGGAAAGTGGGATCACTGGGAAGCAGAATGTAAGCTCCCAAATAAGTTAAAAAAAATAACACACCACAAAATGAGGCTAATATGTTAACTAATGAACTTGAGCCTCAAGCTTTCATTGGGATGATGAAGAGTGTAAAGGCCAATGTCTCTTCTGAGTGGTGGTTGGAGAGCTGTGCTAGCTGTCATGCTACAAATAAGGAATTTACTCACTGAGGTCATAGAAGTGAAAGACACAGTGGAAAATTGCAGTGGTGATGAGACAGATGTGACTCATGTTGGAACTGCAAATTTGGTATTTTCCTCAAGTAAATTACTAACTCTAAAACAAGTTAGAGTAGTACCTTTACTTAAAAAAGAAATTGATACCTTTGCTTGATAAAGATGGTATGTATTTCTCAACTATAAATTTGGTTCTTTCTTCAAGTAAACTACTAACTCTGAAACAAGTTAGAGTAGTACTTTTACTTTAAAGGAAATTGATATTTTTGTTTGATAAAGCCTGTATGACTTTTTCAACTATGAATGGTAGAGTAACTTTATTTGTTAACTCTTGTTATTTTGGTTGTGCATTCATGATTAATGGTATGTATAGGTTGAGTTTAGATACTAAGAGCATAAACCATGTGAGTTCAACTTTGATTGATCCAAAGTTGTTACATAATAGACTTGGACATGTGAACTACAAGAAAATGCAACATCTAGCTAAAACTCTTGATATTCCATTAGATGCCTCTATTCGATTTGATAAATATGAAGTATATGCACAAACTAAGATCACTCAAAAACCTTTTAAGTCGGTTTCTAAATGCACATAACTTCTTGATCTAATACATTATGATCTTTGTGACTTTAGAAATTATATTACCAGAGATGGTCAGAAGTACTTGATAACATTCATAGACGAATTTTCTAGATATTGTCATGTTTATTTGTTGAAATCGAAAGATGAAACTTTTGAAAGGTTCAAGATTTTTTAGTCAAGAGTAGAAAATCAACTCAACTTGAAAATTAAGAAGTTTAGTAGTGATAGAGAAGGAGAGTATATAATGACAGGGTTCAAGGAATTTTGCGCTTCAGAAGGCATAATACTTGAAACCACTGCTCCTTACTCGCCCCAATCAAATGGTGTTGCCGAGCGCAAGAATAAGACATTAATTGAAATGTTAAACTATGTTACTTACAGCTGGCATGCGTTCCTCCTATTGGGGAGAAGTAATTCTAACTGCTAATCACATCTTGAATAGGTTATCACACTCTAAGTTGTCTATGACTCCTTATGAGATATGGCATAAGCATCCTTGTAGATATGATACTCTTAAGACTTGGGGATGTATTGCTTATGCAAGAATACAAGATCATAAGAGACCTAAGGTGGGACCTAGAACCATTACTTGTGCATATCTAGGAAGTGCAGAAGACAGTGCTTCAAATAGATTTTTGGATCTATCTACAAATGCAATGATAGAATCTAGAGATGCAGAATTCTTTGAGAATAAGTTTCTCAAAGATCTTGGCTTGAGTGTTTCTGGATCTACAGGTATATTTTAGAATCTTCTATAAAATCTGAAGCAAGCCCTTCTGCCACTAACCCCAGACAACTGGCTATTGAATCAATTCCAATTAGAGTATTTATGAGAGAGAGAGTTCCCAAAGAATTTGGCAAGAACTTTGTCATTTACCATCTAGAGAATGATCCATTCTCCTATCAGGAAGCAATGAGATCTAGGGAATATCTACTGTGGGCAGAAGCCATAGATGATGAAATAAGCTCACTGCTGCATAATCATACTTGGCAGCTAGTCAATTTGTCGAAATGGGCTAAGGCTATAGGCTGGAAGTTGGTAGTGAAGAAGAAACTGAATAGTGATGGATCGATAGCCAGATACAAAGCACATTTAGTAGTTAAGGCTATAGACAACAAAGTGTAGTAGACTATTTTGATGTCGACTCACTTGTGTGCCATCTATCGACTACAAGAATTCTTCTTGCTTTGACATATATTAAACACTATGTAGTGCATCAAATGGATGTAAAGACAACTAGTGGATGACATGTTAATTCTTGGCTCTGATCATTCTGTAGTGAATGACATGAAATCTTATGTAGCTAAAGAATTTGACATTGAAGATCTTGGTATTGCTAATACCATCCTTTGTATAAAAGTAAGCTTTGAAAGGCAAGCAATATCTCTTAGCCAAACTCATTATATTGAGCAACTACTTTCTGCCTGGGTATACAGTGAGTGGAAACTGAGTCAGACACCATGTGATTATAATAAAAGACCGAGTCATCATGAACAGACCAATATGGACTAGTTAAAGTATTTAAAACTTATTGGTAGTCTCATGTATGCTGCAAGTTGCATTAAACCTGACATAGCTTTTACAGTTGGCATGCTAAGTCGTTTCACTAGTAATCCTAGTAAAGAGCATTGGGATGCCCTTGATAGGCTGATAAGATATCTTAAAGGTACTAAAGATTATGCTTTACACTACTCTGGTTATCCTTCAATTATGGATGGATATTTTGATACGTCATGGTGTTCAAAAATCAGAAATAGTAAGTTCATTAGTGGATATTATAACACCTCGTAATTATAAAATACTTAATTATAGTTAAAAGATGGATTAAAAGGTAGGATTAGTGAAAATCCTAAATTCAGAGTCAAAATACGTCAAAAGGGTAAATAATTTGTCAAACACATAACCCTAGAAAAGGAAATTTGAGTATAAGGGCAAGTTTCTGAAAAAAATGATGAATAGTATTTTTACCGGGTAAAAATACCGCGATACAGTTGCACCGTAAAATGTGCCGAATGAAATTTGAGCTCTAGGTTTAAAAATAAGTTATAAATGGTGCATAGGACTAAGATTTATGATTATTCATGAAATTTGATTAAAATTAGAGTTTTGGGGGAAACGTGCCCATAGTGCGAATAACAGCTTAAAACTGTGATTTCATCGAATGACTGGAGAACTCTGGATTCATCTTATCAAGTATAAGTAAAGGACTTCGGTGAATATTAAATTTTGGATTTTATAGATATTTCATGGTTTAATTGGTGATTATTGAGTTAAATAGATAGTTTAAGTGATATTTCGTCCTTTGTGCGCCTTGTGGCAGTCCATGTCACTTAAGACATTTGAAACCCACTTCTCTCTCTGCAAAACCTGCGCACAGAGCCCCTCCTCCATGGCTGAACCGTGACCTCCATTGTAAGACCAAGCCAAGCTCACAACTCCTCACACACTCATCAAATCGAAAAATGCTATTACACGAAAGTTGTTCCCTTGCCTCCAATTAGTTGAACCCAACCTTCCTCCATCATTAGGGAGCCACGGTTAGGGAGAAAAGCCCCTAGGACAGCCGCAAAAATTTGGAACTTATTGAGCTTGGAAGCTCACTTTGGTTCATTGGTTGCTTGAAGATCACATTCCCTTGGACCCTAGGAGTTGTTTTGTGGTGAGTTTCTCCAATTTTCCTTGAGTTTTCATTGGATTGAAATTTATGAACCTAGGGTTAGTGTGCATGGATTGATATGGTTAGAGAGCTCAAATTGAAAATATGCATTAGATAAAAGTTTCATAGAATGATGTTTTATGGTGATTGAGCTTATAAAATTTATTGGTGAAAAAGTTGGTAACTTAGAAAAGTTTTGAGTTGGAATTCAAGACTTTGTGAAATGGATATGTTGTGGGATTGTGTAATTGAGTTGTGGAGTATTTGTATGAGTTAATTATAAGATTTTATGATGTGTGGAAGTGTTGAAATGAATTACAAATTCTTTGGTATGCATGCTTGTTGATTTTTGCCATTGAAGGGAAATAAGGAAAAGATGATGTAAAAATCATGTAATTGGTGTTGTGTGGTTATGAATTGTGTTTAAATGGGTTGTATGTTGGTTTGATGCGTGTGGATTGGAAGTGGAACCATTGGATATGTCTAAGTGTAGAAATTGGCCTAAAGGAGGATAATTGGGGAAAATGGTGTTGAGGGGTAATTGAATGGAATGAAGGACTTGAAATGACTTTGTGGTAAGTTTAGGAAGCTAACAGAACCTTGAAATAAAATTAAGAACATGGTTTGGTATTTATAGGCCAGTTGGCTGAATCTATGCATGTGTGGGGGGAAATGTGGTGCTTTGCATTTTGACTTGGTTGCACCATAGTGTTGATGATCCTTGTGTGATCATTGTAGGTTGCCTCCCACAGACGTGAACTTGGAACGGTGAGCTTGGTGGGTTGCCTTTGGTTCTTGACCAAAAGGATTGTGGCATTTCTTGTTGGACCAAGCTCGGCGGTATTTTACTTTGGAGCTACCTAGAGAGGGAGCTTCCATCAGGTAATCCTTTAGTACTGGGGCTAGTCCCAGTTTGTGCTCCACCATGCCCCTTGAGGGTAATGGTTAGAGGTGTATGTTGATAGTGTATTATAACAGGCTCATGCATATATGTGTGTAGAGTGGGTACATAGGATGTACCGTGTCTTTGGCCAGTAGACTGTTTCCTTTGGGCGTTACGGACTTCCACTGGATAGGTCTCCGTGAGGGAGTTCCAATTGACTTGGGGTCATGGAGTGTCATCCAATGAGGAGCACTCTAGGAATATCTCGGGTATATATGGATTGAGGGTGCCTTGGTTGATGTTCTGGGAACACTTCCTTGGATGAGAACCTGTAGACTATATGCCGAGGCCAATAGGCCGAATGTTGCGTGGCTTTAGCATTGATCATTCCAACTTCATCGTATTTTTACTCTCTATTCATCCCTACTTCACTCAATCCCTTGCTTTATCCCTTTTTGGTTGTTGTAGTATATTGTTGATTTACATCTGAGTGAGCCATTGGGCGGAGTAATCTCCACAATCTTTGGGTTACTGAGATATATTCGTATATCTCACCCCGTTTTGGGGCATTTATTTCAGGTAGTATCAGTGGGGCTGGAGCTGTGGGCAAGAGGCCCACGTGATGAGTACTTGAAGATTTATGAACCTCTTTTGCATTTTGAGGCCTTTGTGGCATAGGCTAGACTTAGGGCATGAACATTGTATGTTTATTTAGGATTATGCATATTGTCATCTTTGTTCAAGCCATATTTTGTCTAAGTTTAGTTGATGATTTACCATGTTTTATTTTGAGGATTTATTATGTTGTACATGGGGGGATTTAATTGTATTATGTTTTCATTGGAGAATTGTAAATTGTAATTATTGGACCTTGTGTAATATTGAAGCATGAAGTGTGATGAAGGGGAAATAGGCCTAATCTAGGATATGATTTATGTTTAATGTGGAGAATGCATGTAAATGGATTAATGTGATTAAAATAAGTTTAGATTTGATAAAGTAAGCAAGAATGTACATATTGAAGTATTTTATATAAATTATTGTGGGTTGAAAGAGCACCAGGGCATTGCTGGTCCTTGAGTGCCACCCATGTCTATTAGGTACTATTTGTGGATAATAACACACTTTTGATATAGTGGGATAGGTTGAATAAACAAAGTAGATGCCGTCGAATTTTCTATAAAATGATAGATTTTGGGTGAACTTTAGGAGAGCATATCTCCCTCCACATATGTCTAATAGGGACGTGTAATACACCATTTTGAATATTGTGATGTCGACTATTGTTTTTCAAAATTTGGTGGCCATTGGAGTTGTGCACTGACCTGTAGAGGAATTTGAGTACAGACTGTTTAGGACGCCCTGTTGCAGGGGCTGTCGGGTGACCTATTTTTGGAAATTTATTTCTCCCTCAATTCTTGGCTAAATTAGGCCCATGATCTGTCAAATTGAAGCTTGAGGTATCTAGTTTACGGTATAAATATTTGAGAGCAATTAGTGAAGTAGTTTTTCCAGAATCGCTGAAAGAGTAGAGGTTGTTTGGTGTCCTGTTTGAGGTTGGTTGACAGCTTTGCTTATCCAACTTCAAACGGTGATAGCCAGAGCAAACGAGAACTTTATGGAGCGTGTGATAGCTTGTTGGAAATATAATTAGGTCTAGAATAACATACTAAAAGATGGGATGTGCGTAGCATGGAGATCTCTCGCAATATCTAGATTACTGAACTATGTTTAGTTATGTAAAACCGTAAAAATGAGAATTATGCTAAGTGAGTTTATGGGAACCCCTTAGTGACTTGAGAGAAGCATTATATGATAGTTAGACAATTGTTTTAATTATTCAGTGTTTAGTTTTCAGTTATGATCACAGTTATTACTCATTACGTTTTATTATTGATTTTAAATGCTTACGTAACGAAAAGGATAAAGTTTACTCGCATTTTTAAATGAATTGTTGTGATTGTAAATGCGCTTAATATCATAATCAATGTTAACAACACCGGTATGTAACGGGTTGTTACAGATATGTATTCACTTTGGGTGGAGCTATTATTGCTTGGAAATCCAAAAGATAGACTTGTATTGCATTATCGTCTATAGAATCAGAACTTTTTGCTTTAGTCTTAGCCGGCGAAGAGGCAAAGTGGATAAAGAATCTAATTTTAGATATTCCTTTGGCTTGACTAAAGATTAATTCTTTAAGCCTGTTTTGTGATTATCAAGCAGTTATCCAAGTTGTTAAAAATGCTCTCTTTAATTGACAAAGAAAACATATGAGACTGAGACATGCTTTGTTGAATTATCTGAGAGAACAAGGAGTTATCACCTTGATCGATGTGAGATCGAAGGATAACTTAGTCGATACTCTCACAAAAGATATGCCTAAAGATCGATTATTCAAAACAGTGGGGAAAATGGGTTAGAGACTATATAGACAAGTCTTAATTACCATTTACTTACCTTCTAATTGTGTGTTTTGAATTATCGAATCTTCCTTTTTGTTGGCCAAAATGATAAGCACTGTTTATATGTTTCATTGATGTTCATGGTTGTTGATTAATTTGAAAAGGGTAAGTTGTCTCATTCCAAACTTGATGAAGATAACTTGAACCTGATTCAAAGGTTCTACCTGGAAATTTGTGTTATTCCAAACTTGATGATACAATCCAACCAAGTTGGACCATCATTTTAGTTAAATGATCTCATTCCAAACTTGATGATAGAATATTTGACTTTGAGGAATCAGTAATTGTGACATTCCAAATTGAAACATTGAAATAGTTGTTTGCATAAGAAGCCCATGGGTCTTGTTCTTAAAGGAAACTTGTCATCACATGACTAGGTTATTGTAAGTAACTTGACTATTGGTCCTGTTCATTGAAAGTAGACAATGATTATTCTCTTACAAATAAACTTAAGTTGATGGCTCTTTGCAAAATAAACTGTTTAGGCCTTGTTCATAATTTATGCAACTGGCTTGATGCTTATGAACATGATAATACGATGCTTTATGTCATCAATATATGTTCTTCTTTGCCTTATGATATAATGCTAAGTTCTTTTAGTAGAACTAGACATCTTTGGTAGATTATTCAACCGATTGAATTCATAATAATATGAAATTCATATTTGATATTCTACAGAGGATGGCAGAGATAGAGGAGAGCTCAATGAGAGGGATCTTGACTAAGATCACCTACTTGATGAATGAATATATCATTTAGAGTATGTGGGGACTTGACAGTTCACCCGCTATTGCCCATTTTGATGGAGTCCATTTATTTGAGACTTACATTTTGCTATTTATATTTTACGAACATTGTTGATTGTGAACTGACTTTGAGATTTATTTTGGATGTTGGGATTTGGATGAGTTTAGATTGAATCTAAAACTCTAAATATTTATTTTGGTATGTTGGTCTCAGAACAAATTCATAATAATGATGATTTATTTATTTAGATTGAAAATGACGATTGAGTTTAATATTTTACTATTAAAACTCTTTGATTGATCAGAGTTAATTGTCTTGAACTGGATGTGAATGATTCATATTTGTTTCAATATTACATTGATCACTTTATTGGATTATGTTGTATGGTGAACATAGAAGGAGATTTTTGGATATATGAATAATATAATCCAATAATATGTTCACATACAAGCCCAATAAGTGAGAGCATGGTTATTTGGGTCCATATGACTGGAGCCCAATAGCTTGCATTATCTCTAGGGTTTCATAAGCTGGAGGTAACACTGTTAAGCATTCTAAACTTGATGTTTCTGGGTATAATACTTCAAGCACCAACACTGCCCCTAAACCCTTCTCTCTCAAACTCATAACCTCCAACATAAACATCAAAGAGGAAACTAATAATGCTTATGAAATATTTATTGCGATGGAAATGCACTCACCATACGTACACAAATTTTCTTTTCACAAATTTCTATTAAGATTATGATACGATACCACACCTTAAGTGTATTTATCTAATACACAGCTGGTGCCACGTCAGCTAGGAGTTTCTTAAATTACCCCGCAACAAAATGGAATGCAAGGAGACCTTGAGTTAGTTATATACAGGGAAGGTAGCATGGTAGAGGTATCTTGGGATATAATTTGGATTGGAACCTTGGGAGAGAGTGTGGCTTCTTCAATTGTGTCACACTATCTTTACATTTCTGCATCGTTATTTCATTTTCAAGCATTGTAATTTTCTTGTTTCTGAAATTGTCTCTGTTTTACCATCACTGTAATTGTCTCTTGAAGATTATACGAAAATTTGGTGTTTATTGGTTATTATTCTATATTTTGAGTAGAGGTCTTTATCAAATTGGCATCAGAGCTCCGATCTAGAAGCTCTGTGGGATGGTCACTACCAGAAGTATGGAAAATCAAATGGAGGTTGTCGAAGAATGTTAGAGTCTTTTCATTTTCTTAGTGTCAATTAGAAAGTTTAATAGTCTTTTAAGTCTGATGTAATGTGAATGTGATGACTGCACTAAAGTTGTTTAATGAGTCATTTATTGTTGACATAATGGGTCACTTAGTGCTGCAATTATTTGGGTTTATTAGTGTAATATGTCTCTTGAGTTTACATTTCTTTTCACTTTCTTACTTTATTCTTGTATTGCCTATAAGAGGCTTATTTTGTGTTATGATACTATTTATGAAAAAAAGAGTTCCCTCTTTCAATATTGTGAGTTATATTTTTGCATCTTATTTTATAATAGTGGTGTATCAAAGCCTTTATAATAGTGGTATCAAAGCCTGGTTGCTTGTGAGTTAAACACGTGAGAGAGTAGAGTTGTAAAAAGAGTCATGGTCACCGATTTGGGTTTTGTACAAGTAGCAATTTCGCGTTTCGATGGTCATTATGACCATTAGAGCATGCTAATGGAGAACTTCCTTTGATAGGAATATTGGGATGTTGTTACCAATGGCGTTGTTGAACCAGCAGAAGGAGCTCAGTTGGCAGCAACACAACGAGCAGCTCATGAAGCGTCAAAGTTAAAGGATTTGAAGGCGGAGAATTATCTCTTCTAGGCCATTGATCATTCTATCTTAAAAACCATTCTTTGCAAAGAAACTTGGGACTCTATGTAGAAGAAGTATCAAGGATCTATAAGAGCAAGGAGGCAGCAGCTTCAAGCGTTACGCTCAAAGTTTGAAACACTTTGAATGAAGTCAGGAGAATCAAGTGTGATGACTATTGTCAACAAGATGAGAATCCATGGTTACTGGATAGAAGAAATCATTTTGATCGAAAAATTACTTCAATCCTTAACACCAAAATTTAATTTTGTTATTTATGCTATAAAAGAATCTAAAAATATAGATGACCTTTCACTTGATGAATTGCAAAGCTCGTTGTTGGTGCATAAATAGAAGTTCAAACAGGAAGATGAGGATGATCAAGCATTAAAGGCATCAACAGAAAATCACCTGACAGCAAGAGGAGGAGGCAGAAGACGAGGAAGGGGAAAAGGTCAAGGAAAAGGAAATAGAGATTGTAGCAACTGACACAGTTCCAAGGATTATTCACATCATAATTCTCAAGGAAGAGGACGAAGAGGTCACCATTCGACCAGTTATAGACTAAAGTCTTCAGACAAGTCAAATATTGAATGCTACAGATGTCATAGGTATGGCCATTATGCATCAAAATGTAGACCTTATTTGAATAAGAAAAATGGAGAAAGTACTAACTTTGCAAAAACGAGAGAGGAGAAAAAGTATCTTTTTTGATGGTGTGCCATATAAATTAAAAAACTCAGCAAAACTTGTTGTATTTAGACACTGGTTGTAGCAACCACATGTATGGAGATAAAAAGGCATTCTCGAAGTTAGATGAATCTTTCTGCAACACCATCAAGTTTGGCGACAACTCCACAATATTTATCACAGGAAAAGGAAAGGTCACTCTTCATACCAAAGAAAATTCCACCCACACTATTTTTAACGTTCATTTTGTTCCAGATTTAAAAACCAACTTACTTAGTGTGGGATAACTACAAGAGAAGGGGTATGAGATTTCTATAAAAAATGGAGTATGTCGAATTTAAGATGCAAAGCTGGGATTAATTGCTAAAGTTAACATGACGAGAAATCGAATATTTCCATTAATTTTTCATAATATTGCCCATTCATGTTTTTCTGTAATATTGAAGGATGTAGCATGGCTATGGCATTTTCGATATGAGCATCTCAATTTTGGACAATTGAAGACACTCCAACAAAAGAATCTGGTGACTAACCTTCCTCAAACTACTGTGCCATCAGAAGTTTGTGAAAACTATATTGTTAGCAAACAACATCATAACCAATTTCCACATCGAAAATCATGGAGAGCAACGAAGACATTGGAGCTAGTCCATTCAAATATCTACGGGCTAATAAATCCATCTTCTAATGGAGGTAAACAATATATTATTACCTTTGTTGATGATTATAGTCGAAAAATCTCGGTATGTTTTTTGCAGGAAAAATATGAAGCTTTTGCAGCCTTCAAAAATTTTAAAACACTTGCTGAAAAAGAAATTAGCAATCCAATAAAAGTCTTTCGGACCGATCATGGTGGAGAATATAACTCATTCGAATTTGTAAATTTTTTGTGAGATGCAGGGGATCAAAAGGCAACTTACAGCAGCCTATACACAGCAACAAAATGATGTTTGTGAAAGAAAGAATTGAACAATTCTAAATATAGTGAGAAGCCTTTTGACAATAAGCGGAGTTCCAAAAAGTTTCTGGCCTGAAGCAATCAGTTGGAGCATTCATATATTCAATAGAAGTCCTACTTTTGTTGTTCAAAATATGATACCAGAAGAAGCATGGAGCGGTCAAAGACCAACGGTAGAGCCTTTCAGAATTTTTGGATGTGTTTCCTATGCCCATATTCCAAACCAAAAGAGGACGAAGCTAGATTACAAAGAAGAAAAATGCATTTTTCTTGGTGATAGTGATCAATCAAAAGCCTATATATTATATAATCCTAACACTAAGAAAATAATTATCAATTGTGAAGAAGAGGAGCAATGAAAATGTTGGGCAAATTCCTACTAATTTTGATGAAGAAGATGAAAAGTGGCAGCTTGAGGAGAACCAATAGCAGCAAATTCCAACTATTACACAAGAAGAGGAGCGGCCTCAACGTGTTAGAAGGAAACCTTCTAGGATGGCTGATTATGAGGTAACTGGTATTGACCAGTCTAAGGACCCACTTACACATTTTACTTTATTTTCATATTGTGATCTTACCACTTTTGAAGTAGTTGTTAGAGAAGAAAAAAGGAGAAAGGCAATGGATAAAGAAATTGTAGCAATTGAAAGAAATAATATATGGGAGTTAACTAATCTTCCAAGCGGAAAAAAGACAATTGGTGTCAAATGGGTGTACAAGACAAAATTGAAGGAGAATGGTGAAGTTGACAAGTACAAGGCACGCTCAGTAGCCAAAGGCTATAAGTAAGAGTTTGGTGTGGATTACAAATAAGTTTTTGCTCCAATTGCCTAACATGATACAATCAGATTGGTGATTGCATTGACAGCTCATAATTCTTGGTATATTTTCCAATTGGATATGAAATCTGCATTTTTACATGGTGACCTTCAAGAACAGGTATTTATTAACCAACTTCCTGGTTATGTGAAACTGACAGTGAAAGCAAAGTTTATAGATTGAAAAAGGCATTATACAGGCTAAAACAAGCTCCACGTGCTTGGTATAGTCGTATTGAGGCTTATTTGATGCGGGAAAGTTTTATAAAATGTCCATATAAGCATACTCCTTTTATTAAAAAGGTGATGAAGGAAAGTTGCTTATTTTTTGCTTATATGTGGATGATCTTATTTTTACAAAAATGATGGTGCCATGTTTGACATATTTAAGAAGTCTATGATGGATGAATTTGATATGTCTGATCTTGGGATGATGCATTATTTTTTGGGTATTGAGGTGTTTCAATCAACTGCAGGAGTTTTTTATTTCCCAAAAGAAATATGTCCAAGAGATTTTAGACAGGTTTTAAATGAAGAATTATAATTCTATGAATATACCAATTGAGTTTGGTTTAAGGCTCATGAAAGATCCTGAAGGAAAAAAAAGTGGACAGCACCCTCTACAAGAAAATTATGGGAAGCTTGATGTATTTGACTGCAACAAGACCTGATATCTTGTATGTTGTGAGTCTTATTAGTAGGTACATGGATGCCAAAAAGAAATTCACCTTAATGCTGCAAAAAGAATTTTTTGTTACCTGCAAGGTACTAGTTCTTATGGGCTATTTTATAAGAAAGAAGAAAAGTCAAAATTAATTGGCTTTACAGATAGTGATTATGCAGGAGATTTAGATGATAGAAGAAGCACTTCAGGGTATGTTTTTATGTTGGGTTCAGAAGCTGTTTCATGGTCCTCAAAGAAGCAGTCAATTATTACTTTGTCAACAACTGAAGTTGAGTTCGTTGCTGCAACTTCATGTGCTTGTCAAGCTATTTGGTTGAGGAAGATTTTTGAAGAACTTCACTTCAAGCAAGAAGGAGCAACTTAATTTATTGTGACAATAATTCTACAATAAAATGTTCAAAGAATCCAATTTTAAATGGGAGAAGCAAGCATATAGATAAGAAGTATCATTTCTTAAGGGATCTTACAAAGGATGGTATAATTGATCTTATTTTTTGTAGAAGTGAAATATGTTTATGAAGCCTACCAAATATGATGCATTTCAGAAGCTCTTGGCATGTGTTCCATAGAGAATGTCAAGGGATTCGGAGTAAACTGAATGTTTCAAGAACATCAGTTTAAAGGATGGAATGTTAGAGTCTTTCATTTTTGTAATGTCATTTAGAAAGTTTAATTATCTTTTAAGTCTAATTTAATGTGCATGTAATGACCAACGAAGCACGGACACGGCATTTTTTAAAAAAAATGCGTGTCCGACACGTGTCGGACACGGACACGTTCCGACACGCTCCGACACGCGTCTGACACGTGGTCAATATTTTAGGACATGTTGACTATCCCGACACACGATTTTGACCGTATCGGACACGGTCAAAGGGTAGAAATGTAATTTTTTTGAAATTTTTATAAAATTAAAATAAATTTAAAATAAAAAAAAATTGGGAACCGACGGTGTTGCCTGCGACTCCGGCGGAGAACAGAGCAAGAACGCCACCACCCCACCTCCATTTCCATACTCTCCGGTGACGTTGACATCGACGATGGGATCATACCATCCTTCGAGCATGAGAAAGCAAGGAGCAAACACCGGAGAGAAGGTGAAAGCGAGTAAGCAAGGAGCATGTGAACAGACAAGGAGCAAGCAAGGAGCAAGTGAAAAAATGGAAATGGATCTAGAAGTGACTCTGAACAGACACAGCAAACAAAAGACATTGAGCCGTGTGCGACTGCGTTTTCTACTTTTTATTTTTTATTTTTTTTTCTTTTTAATTTAAAATTTCTTATCTCCCTTATTTATTGCTTTCCTTATTTTTCTTTTGGACTTTTTTTAATTCTGAGTTCTATTTGGTATATTTTTCGTATAGTTTAATTTTTGATTTATTTTATAGTGTAGAATCTTTTTAATATATAATTAATTTAGCTTAATTTATATGTAAAACAATTCCTAAGTATAATGTAATTAATTTATTATGAGTTGTTATATGTATTGAATATAAATTGTATTATATTTATTAAAAATATTATTTAATATCAAAACGTGTCCTAACGTGTCGAAATTTAATATTTTTTAGAATTAACGTGTCGTCGTGTCGTGTCGTGTCGTGTCCCGTGTCGGTGTCCGTGCAACATAAGTAATGACTGCACTAAAGTTTTTTTATGAGTATTTTATTGTGGACATAATAGGTCACTTAGTGGGGGAGTTATTTGGGTTTTTTAGTGTAATGTGTGTCTTGAGTTTACATGTCTTTTCTTTTTATTACTATAGTCTTGTATTACCTATAAGAGGCTTATTTTGTGTTATGATACTATATATGAAAAAAAAACATTCCCTCTTCCAATATTGCGAGTTATATTTTGCATCTTATTTTATAACATGGATGTGCAGGAACAATGCTCGTCAGGACTAGGTGATTCGAAGGCTAGAAGCTATTGAGGTGTGGGTGACTGAAATCATCAGGAGCTTGAATGAGATGGCTAGGAGAATAAGGAGTTGTTCTCATGCCGGAGAAGACGATCCTGATGACAATGCTTCAGATGCTAACGTAAAAAGAAAGCTACAAAGTAGCAAAATATCCAAGTTCTATGGAGACGAAGAAGATACTAAAGCTTGGGGATGGCTAATCTGTTTGGAACAATTGTTCAAGATAGAAAGAATCAAAGAAGATGAGAAGTTGACAGAGGCGATAAAGGGACTTAGAGGAGGTGCATTCAGTTGGTAGAAACATTGGAGCTGGCTCAACTAGAATACAAGTTGTGGACTTTTTTGAAGAAATTTCTAAAGAGATACCAACCTGAGATATGTTTAGTAAATAAAGATTTGGAATCTGACTTTCAATAGTTAGAATCGCTAAAAAAATCTTATGATGATGAAGTCAAAGAACAAGGAAAAAGAGGTAGAGATCGAGGAGGAGGAGGAGGCTGCACCAGCATTTCTGAAACCAGAAACAGAGGCAATTTTGACAAAGCACGTAGTTGACAAGGAGGAGATCATAATTGCTAAAAAAGAGCCTACAATCGAAGGAGTAGCTGTTGAAACTCAAAGAAAGAGTATAAACCGAGGTGAAATAATGGCCATATGTCAAACACAACCACGAAATTCTGCAACTACTGAGCACCACGAAAGAACACAATAAGGGATATTAAATGAAAGTCAAAGGAATATGTACGAGGTTCGAATTGCACTAGTGGTAGAGATACCACACCCACTAGTGGTGGTGGTCGACCCACCACCTTTACTAGAGCCACCATACCTAAAAAATGTGACGTAAAGGTGGAACGCAGCTATAAACAACAAAAGTTGTGTATGCATTCAAAGGAAAATGAAGAGGAGCTAGGTCAAACAGTAGAGTTGAGAAATGGGGCCAATTTTTTGACATAGTAGGTCATCAGGCCCAAATCACTTTTAACCCGCCCCAAGCCTGAACTAGTAATCTATTCGCCTTTACATTAAAGAGAGATTGGGATTGTAGGTCGAAGACTATATGTGACCTGATTAGGCTTGAAATATTTGGTCATTATCTAGCAAGCACAATAACTTTAATAAGAGTTGAGAGGAAAATCCCTCTTAATGACTGGGCAAGCAATAGAGAATCTTACATGGGCTTTGTGAGTAATGATTCCAATGGTTCAAAACTTTCACACTTTAACCTGGCTGTTGGGTCATTATGTGCAGATCAAAAAGGTGAGAAAATGTCGATTGAGATTGGTAGAAAGTGTTCATTGTTGGTTAATTTTGAGTTTAAATATTGCAAGCTTGTCAAACTTGACACAACGATATCTCTCATAATTTTGGAGATTGATGATTATGTCATAAAAAGAAATGGTTTCGGAAACAGGTCAGTATTGTATAGATTTACTTTTGTTGATTGTGCTCATCTTAGAGTTTGAGTTGGTTATATTGAAGATGATGCATCCAGTTCTATTTTGGGAGCTTTATTGATGCAATTGTCATCCAAGGAAATGTATATAGCTGAGAAAGTGCTTGATAAAATGACTCAAAGAAGTGTCCATAAAGGATATGTTTTGGTTTATGGGCATTTCTTAGCTGAAGGTAGATATCTTTATTATATAACTGTTGCCACACATGTTCTCTTCATTCGACAGTTGTCTTCTTTTGTGGCAAGCAAATGGAATCACCCGAAGATGGGGGGCATTACTCTTGGAAAACAGTACCAAAGAGATGCTATACTTATTGCATTCTCAAAATTTTCTCATTATAGTGGTGGACTTGGTTCGTTTTTGGAGCTAATGATTGATTTTTTATTTTCTTGGTTTGGATCAAAGGAGTCATGGGATCCCGGTGGACATTATCATACTTCAAGCACATGTGGGTCTTTACAATTCAAGCAATGGGATCCCAGAATAAAGTTCTCAAGAGCTACTCTACACTTTGAGGACAAGGTGCTTAAAAAGGGGAGAGTATTGATACAATATCACCCCTTAAGGGTATTTATATAATACACAGTTGTTGCCACATCAGCTAGGAGTTTCCCAAATTACCCTGAATAGAATGCAAGGTTACCTTGAGTTAGTTATATACAGAGAAGGTAGCATGGTAGAGGCATCTTGGAATATAATTGGGATTGGAACCTTGGGAGAGAACGAGGCCTCTCGAATTGTCTCACATTATTTTTACATTTCTGAATCGTTATTTCATTTTCAAGTCGTTGTAATTTTCTTGTTTCTGAAATTGTATCTGTTTTACTGTTATTTTAATTGTCTCCTGGAGATTATATGAAAATCTGATATTATTCAGGCCAAAAGTCTTTGTTATTAGTTGATTATTTCTTATTTTGAGTAGAGATCTCTATCAAATTGATAATTGCATAATATTTAATATATGTAACTCCAAAGATAAATGTGTTTAAGAGATTATTTCAAAAGAAAAAAAAAATATTTAATACCGTACAAAGAAAAATTAAGAAAAGATAAAAGAACCTTATAAAGCAGTGGAAAAAATTCCCTAAAGTGGTATGGATTGGAAAATAGAAACTAGGATCTTAAATTTTATAAATGAAAATCTCCCATTTAATTAAGTTAAGTGCCCATTATTATTAGCATATTCTAGGGGGGAAGGATCTATTTACAAACTTTTTTTACAAATTACATTAAGTATGACCAGTCATACTTAGTGTAGTTTGTAAGAGTTTGTAAACAAAAAGTTTGTAAATATAACCTTCCCCTATTCTAGGTGGTGAACATACAGATAAATATATTTTGGAAAAAGTGTGTATCATTTTAAAGGATGTAAAGTTGTATCATTTTAAATGAGAGAAAGAGATAGATAAAAGAGGAGAGAGAGTGTACAAAAAAATATACATGTGTGGGTCTCACCTCTTTGTGAAAATGAAATGACACAAGTTCTATCATTTAAAAAGACAAACATTTTTTTTCATATATATATATATATATGGGCTTTGATTTTCTCATGTTGCATAAGAATTGAATGCTCATGTTGTGACTCAACTAGTGGTGGGTCCCACATTTATTAAAAAAAGAAAAAGAAAAGCTTTGGACGCAAATCGAAGGGTCACAACATGAGAAGTGAATTCTCATGCAAAATGAAAAAATATTTTTCCTATATATATATATATATATATATATATATATATATATATATATATATATATATATATATATATATATATATATATATATTAGTTGAGTCACAACATGAGAATATTAGTTGTGTCAAATCAAACTAATATTCTCATGTTACATGAGAATTGAATTCTCATGTTGTGACTCAACTAATATATATATATATAGTTGTGTCAAATCAAACTAATATTCTCATGTTACATGAGAATTGAATTCTCATGTTGTGACTCAACTAATATATATATATATATATAGTTGTGTCAAATCAAACTAATATTCTCATGTTACATGAGAATTGAATTCTCATGTTGTGACTCAATATATATATATATATATATATATATATATATATATATATATATATATATAGGGTTATGTTTATCTTATTTTATATGAGATAAATAACTTTCCTACACACACAAAAAGGGGTTGGGTCTCACCACTCTTTTTTCTCTCTCCTCTTACTCGTGGGTCCCACTTATACTTTTATTTCTACAACCTAAAATAATTTTTATATATATATATATATATATATATATATATATATATTTGCTTTTGGGAAATGACCCACGAAATAATGATATACAGACAACAAATAAAGACATCATAAAAAGAATAGAAGACCTTAAGCATACGCAAAATAAAGTAGGAGTGGGCCAAGTATTGTTGAGAAAATGAAGGTACCTGAGAGTCATTAGGCCCCAAAAGATAGGGAAAAGTATCTTTTCCAACCGGTTATCATTAGTGACAAGTTGAACAGTCCATTTATAAGCCCCATAGTTGTAGTTCTCAGGACCATTTAAGCATGTAGACCTTGCTTCCCTGTTCTCTGCCCATGCAAATCTTGCTTTGTCGCTAACCAATAAGCTAGTGCGTCCATAATATATAGGCTTTTGACAAGACAACATTTTCATGCCACAACCAGTTGTTTTACCACACTGCTCCACGAGACATTTGGCTGCCCTCTGGATCCCCAACAAATACCAACATGCCCCTGCTGCCTGTTTTTGTATATACAAATTCCTGAGTTAACTAGCTGTTCAATTGACACATTCTTTCTTTTATTACTTGTTCGAAATTGTCAGGCTTCATTAGATCATTCCTTAGTTAACACGTTCCACGAAAACAAAATAGTGGGATTATCTTTTGTTTTTACATATACTTCAAAAAATGTATGTTTCGTTATTTCTTTTATGATTGGAAAATCTAAATTAAGTAGTTAAGTACATATCAATTTATGTCTTGGTACATCCATACTAAAATGGAGAAGTTTTTGGGATTTAAAGAGAATTATAAAGAAAAATATGGGTTAAAATAAAATAAAAAATTACTTTTTCAATAAAACAGAGTACTGAACTCAATACCCCTACTGTATTAATGAAATTTTCCCTACTTTGATACCAGAGTTTGACCGGTTTAGGAGAGCCCATGGCTAGAAAATACCATCAATAGATTAGTTTAGCCCAATACATTATCTGGCCTGACATCATATCTAAATTCAAAACTTAAGCCAAAAAATTCATTCATGGGCTTAACCCATTATAAAACAACATAAGACTCTATCAATATGAATATCTCAACAAATATATATACACCGAATACTATTTATCTCGTGATTATGAATGTCTCATCTGTAAAATCTTTTTGTTCCATGCATATTTTGTGGAACATTCGACTACTGTGCCACTTAACAAAGCAACTAAGAAACTATAATAAATTGTAAACTAAAATAAGTTTTTGAATACAAACTTTTTAGCTAAGGTTCCATTGACGAGTGAAGAACATTATCCAACAAAATTAAATTGTAAACTAAAATAATCATTGTTGATTTTAAATGATATTTTTAGCTGTGTGTGTGGGAGTTGAAAAGAAAGGTGTTACTTACATGGGAAGCCACAAAATACGCTATCATGTTAAGGGCGATACCCCACCAAACGGTTCCAAAAATGTATCCAGAGAGATTTTGTGTGCGTCGTAGATGACAAACAGAGTGATAAATTTTGGGAAGGTATTGGAATAGAAACATAATTAAGAACATTGTCATCACCAACGAAACTGAACCTTTCTCCAACATGGAGGGGATTGCCACCCAAAGCACAATCTGAAAAAAAAAAAAATGAAATTTTGAGATTCTCTACATCTAACCGTAACTGTAAGGATCATATCTAAGTGGTTAGGTTCTTCATTTTTATTTTTTATTTTTAAAGTGTAAATTTATTACATCGATTTTAAGTGCAATGACTCTGTATGGGTCATACCTAAGCATTCTTAAATCTTTGGCTTTGTTTTTTTTTTTTTTTTTTTTTCTTTTACTACACTACTCCCTCTATGCTTTTCTTGTTTAATATTATATTCCCCTTGTAAATTTTTTTTCTCTTTTAGTAAACTTTCTTCCCTTCCTACATGTAAAAATATAATTATAAGAAAATGAAATTAAATATTTAATAATGAACAAAAGTCAGATAACATGTATAGTATAGGTATCATGTTCAGTATCAGTACGCCATAATATTCGTGACCGTGAATGAATTGCTCTAAATGAACATCATGAAAATTTGTACCGATATTCAGGGGACCACACTATGCTATAGTAAATTCTAATAAGACAAAGAATCAAATTGTTTGTATTTAACTTTGTGGCGCCCATCCTGATTTGATTTAACATACTGTAACCTTTTGTGATATTTTTTTTTTTTTTAATCTTAAAAAAGACAAAAGCAACACCAGGCAACGCATGTTATTCACATTTCACAGTTCCATCATACAATTGCCGTGTGCTACCTTCTACGTTCAAATTTTCCTTCAATTCAATGCCGTAAAAAAAAAAAAGGAAAAAGAAAACATAGTTACACATAAATTAAAAGTTTGATACAAAAAAGCCACATCTGCATTTTATTTTATTTTTGGAGTGGGGGTTCCTGCAGGAACATGTGCTATAGGCTCATGCAGTGCACGTCCTTGTTAGGTAGTAGAGTTGATTAAATGCTTTTTTTTATTCTTATTATTTGGCGGGGGACAGTACTATAGGATCCTTGATGACAACACTTTGTTTGAGCAAATAGTTGGGAATTGAGATCTTTTTGAAAGATTTCTCTATAAATTTCAAATTTCACACTTTAAATTTATTATTAAGTATAACTTTAGTCAGCATTAATAAAAATGGAAAATAATTTTCTTTAATGCAACTAAAGTAATTTAGTATATGCTGGATAAGAAAATGACAGTTGAGTCATATAATAAAGTTGTTGCAGTGTGTGTGTATGAGAACTTAGAATCCAATTTTCCCTTCAAAGGAAAGAGGAAGGTTCAAGGTAGGGAATGCAAAAGTTATTAAATTAGTACATATGGTTGAGTTGAGTAGAGATTTAAACAAAGAGACAACGTTCTTTGTTTTGTATATATGAATGAAGGATGTGCGTTCTCTCATGTGAAAATTTATCTGGAGAATTATAACTATACAAAGGCTGATCAATGATAATAAAGGAGGAGATAGAAAAAATGTTAAAATAGGTAGTTACAAAATCATAACCGTTGATTTACCTTTGTATAGTTGTGATCTTCTCACATGACTATATTATGTTTTTTTTTTTCAGATGAGAGGATCTATTTGGATTCCTACATATAATTAAGATATGTAAGAAAGGGGCTTAAGAAGAAGAGCGCACTTCATGTTTTCTGTTTTTCTTTTCTTTTCTAAAAGTTAATATTTTGGAGGTTTTCTTAATTAATTTTCCTTTATTTGGAACTGTAATATTTCCAAAAAGTTTTCCTTCGAAGATATATATGCATATATACTGAATTTAATTACCTCTAAACTATCTTCGCAATGCAATTATAAAACACCTCTGCCAAATCTTGAACTTACTAAGGCTTATGGAAAACATCACATGCAGAATATTAATGCTAGAGCCCATGAAAGTTCCATGCAAATTCATGCAGTGGCATGCACTTGTCTTCTCCTCCTTTAATGGCAAGTGTATTTAATATCTAAAATTTATCATCAAATGAAATTTTATATGAATTTAAACTTACTTTTTATTTATAGTAAAAAGATTAATCTTATTCTATAAGGCTTAATATCTTTCTTATTTTTATTAATAATCAATGAACAAAAGTTCATTAATAATAACAAATTAAAAAATAAAAGAATATTTTTTTAATGTAAATTACGAAGCAAAAGTTTGAATAAAATAAGAAAATTATTAAAAGGGAAGAAGATTCTAACCTGGGGTAGAGGAAGAATAACAAAGAAGTCGAAGAAGAAGCCCGTCCTGGACTTAAGATACCCAAGAGCAACGGAGCGTGGGCGCGTGTCTCTGAGCCCAGCGGAGCCACAGCCATCCGCCGTGACGGAGGCAGCCCCACCCAAACCAAAGGAGCGCTGTGCCATCTTGAGCCGCAGCAACATGTTCCACACGTGCAAAGCGTCCGTCATGCAACGGAGCACCGTTACGGTAACGGCGAACCACCCGTCTACGAAGAGGCACATGCAGGATTCGTTAACGGAGAGCGCGTAGAAGAAGAGTGGGTCCACAAACAACCCCGCGGCGCACACTAGCAGGAACACCCTGTTCCATTCTTGGACCCAGCTCGCTCTCGGGTCCAGAACCCGCCCCAGCGACCACCCCCGACTCCGTAAACCGCCGCACACGGCGCCGCTTGCGGCGGACACCTCGTCGTTGTCTTGTTCGTGTTCTTCGTTGTCAGGGTCCAGCTCGCTACTGCTAACGTCGTCGTCCGTGGCAGTACTATAATAAAGCATGTGCGAAGCACGTGAGGTCTCTTGCTCCGTGGTGGTGGCCATGGTGGAGAGAGAAGAAGGTTGTAAAGGAATCGTTTTTGGTTTTTGAACACTGATTTTGAGAGTGGTGAGGAATTGACATAGATAGAGAGTGAGTGTTTTGAGAAATTGGGACACTTACAAAAGAAAGGGATCTAATAATGATTGTTTTTGGGAGTTATATTTATTATTATTATTATTTTATCACTTCTTATTATTAATTTTGTTATTATTTGATCAAAATTAAATTAATTCTTATAAAATAAAATTAGGTGAGAGTTATTAATTTAATTTTAATCTAACAAGTAACAATAATAAGATTGGTGGTAAAAAATAATAAAATAATAAAATAAAATATAACATTTCTCTATGTTTTGAAGAAAGAAAAATTCTTCTTCCATAACTTACCTTATGTTTTAAAAAAAATATTTTGGAATATTTATATATCAGATTAATTGCTCTTTGAACTGTAGTTATTAATTATCCATTCTTTTTTTTTAAGAAAAATACTATAAGTGCCACTATATGTATGCATCAGCCAAGGGCCATACCCATGTGATTAAGTTATTATTCACTCTACATTAATGTACCTTTTCTTGTTTCTTTTCCTGTTTCCTAAGTTAAATGTTGACAGTTTATTGAAAAAATTCACAATTAAGATACTAAGATAGAATATTCTGACAATTAAAAAAGAGATAATTTTTTTGTTTACATCATTCAATTTAAAGAATGGATAAAGTAAGATAAGATTTGAATATCAACAAAAAGATTTTTTCTATTGTTTTTCTGGTTGGTTCTTTTGGTAATATATTTTTTTTCTTTTTGGAAATAGTTATTTTGGTAATATTATTTAGAACCAATTAGATCTTGCCATGCCATTTAATAATCATGACTTTGTTTTGTTGGAACTAAACAAGAAATATCTTGATAAGGATATTTGTTGTCTGTATAAATATTAATGGAGGCTTAAAATGGAAGGAAGAAATTAAACGACAACGTACATAATTTGAATCAATAAATTTCTGAATAATATATTTTTTAAATAAACTTTACTATTCCAACGTGCATTAATGATATAGGTTTAAGAAGTTTATTTATTTGTTATTTTTGAATATCATGACCCTAATTATACGTGAATCGAGTCTCTTGGATTTCCTCATAATTCGGGTGAGGAAAGAGACTCATACAAATACGAGATTAATCTCAAGTCAAGTAGCATGACAATTATCCAACTCTATAAATGTTCTTTCCAGGATTTGAATCTCTACTGTAGAGGTGACCTTTGAGACCAAAGATGGATAATTATCACATTACTTGACTCGAGATAATTCACACACACTCGGATTCCCTCATAATTCGGGCGAGGAAAGGGACTCATACAGGTACGAGACTAATCCCGAGTCAATTAGCATGACAATTATCCAACTCTATAAATGTTCTTTCCAGGATTTGAATCTCTAATCTAGAGATGACCTTTGAGACCAAAGATGGATAATTCTCACATCGCTTGACTCGAGATTAGTCGCACACGCACACGCACACAAACGCACACGCACACGCACACGCACGCGAACGCGAACGCACACGCACACACTCAGATATATATATATATATATTTGTGTGTATATATATATATATATATATATATATATATATATATATATATATATATATACAAGAGAAAAAATTGAGAAGGAGACAAGGAAGAGAGGAAGAGGGGAAGAGAAGAAAATTTCGAACCTTTATGTATGTATTGATCAATTGAGGGATCACAGTCCGTGTAGGACTCGTGAGATGACTGATTATATAAACGGTGTCTATTAGATTTATGATATTGAGTGAGATCCTTATCTTCCAGATACCCATTAAACAATTGCTATGCTGTCAGTGAGACTCTTTCAGAAATGACACTTATTGTCATATCCGGTTAGTAGACGTATGGTTTAGAATTACGCTAATGCAATATCTCATGTGAACGTTTTTGGAAATGCTTTTAGAAAACTTTTTGGAAAAAGTTAACTCACATTTTATAAGATGATTTCATATTTAATAAAATCAAGTCTTCAGGTGCTCCTTTGGAAGGTGGGGATTCGAAGAGTGAGAAACATAATCAGGATGGTTACCATAAAAAGCAGGATGAGCTAGTTTGATATTTTGGAGATGTATCATATATATATATATATATATATATATGGAGGTTTTGTGCTATGAGCAGTGGATGACTATATGTTTTAAGATCATGGTATGCTATAGTCATGCATATATGTACAACATGTTATGTATATATTTTGGGAGACATATCTGTATATGAGTTTATGCGGTTATATGTTTGGATTTGATATAGACAGGTAAATGTGTATGTAAGTTTTAAGTTTGATAAGAATTGGCATAGTGCCAAAAGTTGAGTAAGCATCTGTAGTTGGATTCTAAAATTATTGATATGGATATTTTGTGTATTGTATTTTCTGGATTATAGGTTTTAAAATAATAGTTAGTCCAATATACTGTTGTTATGGTGTCGGTAAATTCTGTTGAAATGGTATCTGTCATTATTTGTAGATAATGATTTGGTAATGAGATTTGATCATGAGTTTATTAAGTATGGTGCAGTAGAGTTACGTACTTTAAATTGAAAAAAAAAAGTGTGCATATTAATCTACATAATGTGAACATAAAGGAAAAAAGTTAAGTTACGTACTTTAAAGAGAACTATTGTGATATTTACATGAAGTCGTTCGCTATTTAAATCAATTAAGATGCGCATTTGTACCATGTGTTTGTTAACAAACCGGCTCGGGATGGGGTGTTACAGTTGGGGTGGTTCAAGGTTACCCGCAATAATGTTTGCCCCAAGAAATAGTTCTTCGCCCTAAAAGATCAAGCTGAGAAGCGTCTTGGGCTATGCAAGAGCTAATCAGAGGATACAAAGTGGATTCTTATGTATGACCATACGATCCATTTGTGTTTTATGAGAAGCAATGTCTTTTTTTGGATGTGCATTGGAAATTACCATGACTTGAAAAAGGGTAATCTGATATATTATTGAATTGTTTGTAAACTGTAGAAAGAGTTCTCTATTTAAAGACATTACATGACCTAACGGGCTAAGCCCAATACAAAAAATAAATAAATAAATATTATTATTTACAACACTCTCCCTCAAGCTGAGAAATAGATATTTATCATTCTCAGCTTGCTAGTAAGCTCTTGAAATCTGTCCGAAGGAAGTCTCTTGGTCAATACATCAGCTAATTGACGCCCAGTGGGAATGTATGGAGTGGTAATCAACCCACTATCAAGTTTCTCTTTGATGAAATGGCGGTCGACATCAATATATTTAGTCCGATCATGTTGAACTGGATTATGAGCTATACAAATAGCGGACTTGTTATCGCATAGCAGCTTCATAGGTCCCTCACATTTTATTTTGAGATCATCAAGTACAATTTTCAGCCACAATAACTCACAAATGCCTTGAGCCATAGCTCGAAATTCAGCCTCTACAGTTGATCTGGCAACTACATCCTGTTTCTTACTTCTCCACATCACCAAGTTACCACAAAGAAACATACAATAACCAGTGGTAGAACGTCGGTCAGTCATAGATCCAGCATAATCAGCATCAGTGTAAACTTCAGAAGAGAGATTGCCATCACGCCGGAATAATAGTCCTTTACTAAGAGTGGCTTTAAGATACTGAAGAATTTTCTCCACTGCCTGCATGTGTTTCTCCTTTGGATCGTGCATAAACTGACTGACAACACTAACAGCATAAGCTAGGTCTGGTCTAGTATGAGCCAGATATATCAATTTCCCAACTAGCCGTTGATATTGTCCTTTATCAACTGGAGGACTCTCCTCTTCATAACCTATCTTGTGATTCTGCTCAATAGGAGTATTCGAGGGTTTACACCCAAGCTTTCCTGCTTCTTTGAGAAGATCAAGAACATATTTCCTCTGACTGATAAAAATTCCTTTGTTTGAATGAGCTACCTCTATCCCTAGAAAATATCTCAGTTTCCCAAGGTCTTTAACTTCAAACTCAGAGGCTAGTCGTGTTTGCAGAATATGTCTTTCCACAAAATCATCACCTGTTATAATAATATCATCAACATATACAAGGAGCACAGAGAGCTTCCCATCTTGGGAGTGCTTAAAGAAAAGAGTGTGATCTCATTGACTTTGTTTATATCCTAAGGTCATCATAACCTTAGTAAACCTCCCAAACCAGGCACGGGGTGACTGCTTCAATCCATACAAGGCTTTTTCTTAATCTACAAACTTTATTTTCTCCGTCCATAAAATCAAAACCAGGCAGGATTTATGTGTAGACTTCTTCTTCTAACTCACCATTAAGGAAATCATTCTTCACATCAAATTGATTTATATCCCAATTGTAATGGGCAATAAGGGATAACAAGACTCTCACCGTATTCATCTTTGCAACTCGAGCAAAGGTTTCTTCATAATCAATGCCATAGGTCTGAGTGTAACCCTTGGCGACTAATCGAGCCTTATATCTCTCAAGAGTGCCATCAGAATTATACTTTAGGGCATAAACCCATTTGCACCCTACTGCTTTCTTTCCATTGGGTCTATCAATAACCTCCCATGTTTTATTTTTCTCTAACGCATTCATCTCCTCTTGCATGGCTTGAGCCTAATTCTTATCTTTCAATGCTTCATGCACTGATTTTGGGATTGAAATAGAATCTAGTGCTGAAACAAAGCTTTTGTGCTGCACAGAAAGATTAGTAGAAGAAACAAGATGGGAGATAGGGTATTGAGTACAAGATATTTTCCCTTTTCTTAAGGCAATAGGTAAGTCATCAGAAGCAGAAGCAATGGGTAAGTCATCAGAGGTATCAGAAGAAATAGGCAAATCATGAGAGGCAATAATATTAGAATCAGGAACAGGAGATTCAGGACTTACCAGTGGTTTAGATGATTGAGGTTGTTGTTGAGACAATATGGGTTGTTTCCTCCTCTGATATACCAGTTCAGGTGTCAAAATCTTTCGTATCTCAGGTGTATTTGAAGGTTCTGACACACCAGGAGCAGACACACTAGGAAGAGGTGTAGGAGTAGACAAGGACGATCTAGACTCAAACAAGGAAGGGGATGAGTCTTCTAAAAAATTGTTCTCCCCCTGAAGATGAAAACTCAGGAAATAAGACTCAGATTCTTGAAAGGTGACATCCATAGAAACAAAAAATTCTCGACTTGGTGGATGATAACACTTGTACCCTTTTATCAGGGCATAATCAAGGAAGACACACTTAAGAACCCTAAGATCCAACTTACTGCGATATTGTTTATGAACATGGACAAAGGCAACACACCCAAACACTCTTGGTGGAAGGCTCTGCAAAATGGGAACAGAAGGAAAGAAGGAAGTCATGGAATCAATAGGACGGGTATTGTTAAGGACCCGTGAAGGTAAGCGGTTGATCAAAAAGGCTGCAGCTAACACAGCTTCTCCCCAATAAGAACTAGGAACAGATGTCTGAAAAAGTAGTGCTCTAGCAACTTCAAGGAGGTGACGATTTTTTCTTTCAGCAACCCCGTTTTGTTGAGGGATATCAACACATGTGAGCTCATGAATCATACCTCTGTCTGAAATGAATTGTGACAAGCGTTGGTTGACGTACTCAGTACCATTATCAGATCTTAGCCTTTTAATACACTTACCAAACTGAGTCTCAACCATGTGATGAAATCGAATAAATATCTTTGGTACTTCAGACTTGTCTTTCATCAAGAGTATCCATGTTACCCGAGTACAATCGTCAATAAAAGAAACAAACCACCTTGCACTTGAAACACTATGCACTTTAGAAGGGCCCCAAACATCAGAATAGATAAGAGAAAAAGGTTTGTTGCTTTTGATAGTGCTAGAAGGAAATGACACTCGATGGTGTTTTGCAAATTCACAAACATCACAATGGAATGTCTCAACCGACTGATTTAGAAACAGAGAAGGAAACATTGACTTCAATAGACTGAATGGTGGATGTCCCAAACGCTTATGATGGAGCCAAATCATAGAATCTATAGTAGAAGGATGACGTGTCATTAATAACTGATTTTTGCTATCATTTATAGCATGTTCTGGAAGGAGATAATACAACCCATCTTGCTCATTAGCAACTCCAATTGTCTTCTTCGTGGTAAGATCCTGAATAACACAATGAGAAGGGGAAAATGTGATGGAATAATTCAAATCAGTTGTAAGTTTTTGAGTGGAGATAAGATTAGTAGAAAGCTGAGGAACATAAAGAACAATTTTAAGAAACAAGGAAGGTTGAATTTGAATGTTACCAGAACCAATAACTGATTTATGGGATCCATCAGCTACGGATATAGTATGACTACCAACAATAAGATGATAAGAAAGAAAAACTCAGTACGACAAGTCATATGATCAGTTGCACCAGAATCCAAAATCCATGAGGTTTTAAAATCAGTGCAAGAAGCAAGAAGAGATGTAGAACGTGTGTTCTTACCAGACAAGATCAAAGAACGGTCAGATGGCTTACACATATTATCAATAGCGGGTTTAAGCTGATCCATGAAGAGGAGAAAAAACAAAGCAGGAATTTTTTCCGTGAATAGTACCCGATGAACAGTACCGCGTGAACAATGCGCGATGAACAGTACTACGTGAATAGTGACCGATGAACAGTATTGCCTGAACAATGCGCGATACAACCACTTGTGACCTACGTCCAGATTGAAGCCGCTTGATTAATTCTTTCACTACCGGTCAAGCTTCATGGGTGCTTGATTAACTACTACAATTTTCCAAGTTTGCCAGTACTTGGCAACCTTACAAACCTCTCCAAATTTCCTCGGTATTTGGTTACCTTTCAAACATAATGGGTCTCACAACCCTTCTTACTCACGTTTACAAGAAGGAAGTGTTTAACTAAGGCTAAGTACTTTTCAAGTACAGATTATACAAATTAAAGCTTAGAGTTATCGAAAAAATTATCACAAGAATAAAGCTCAAAAGCATTGATTATCAAGAATATATAAAATGAGAAATAAATGAGTTTAATTCATAATAGTCAATAAAGGCTTTATGATCAATGAAACAGTGATAATGAGGCCATCATATGATAAACCCTGAAACCAAAGATTGATCAACAAGTCCAGAGGAATGAGGCAAGTGTTAAACAAGTGGCTTCAAAACTCAAGGGGGTGAATTGAGTTTTATAAAAATCTGTTCCAAAAATGCCTCCGTTGATATTTAAAAAAAATTATTTCTTCAATCTTTTAATGTAGTGCAACCAATCCTGAGTGAAGATACAAGTGTGTGATCAATATAACAACTGGTGAACAAGCAAAAATAATCCAATATAGCAATTCAAAGCTAAAAAAAGAGTTAAGAGTTAGATAATTTGCAAACTAAATATATCCTGGTTCGGATACAACCACTTGTGACCTACGTCCAGATTGAAGCCGCTTGATTAATTCTTTCACTACCGGTCAAGCTTCATGGGTGCTTGATAAACTACTACAATTTTTCAAGTTTACGAGTACTTGGCAACCTTACAAACCTCTCCAAATTTCCCTAGGTATTTGACTATCTTTCAAACATAATGGGTCTCACAACCCTTCTTACTCACGTTTACAAGAAGGAAGTGTTTCACAAAGGCTAAGTACTTTTCAAGTACATATTATACAAATTAAAGGTTAGAGTCATCGAAAAAAATATCACAAGAATAAAGCTCAAAAGTATTGATTATCAAGAATATAGATGATGAGAAATAAATGAGTTTAATTCATTATAGTAAATAAAGGCTTTATGATCAATGAAACAGTGATTAAATGAGTTAGGATTCACAATTGACATATTGGGATCTTAATCCTGATAGGGGTAAAATATCAATTCTTGCAAGATCTAGACATAGGCTTGCTTGAATTGCAAACTTTATAATTCATTGTGTCTAATGCTTATTCTAAGAGGAATCACTAAGACATAAGAATTCTAATTAGGGTAAAGGGTTAAAGTCACTAAGATATTAGGATTTAACTAACTATTTTTAGAAGATGAATTGTCTGAAATATCTGAGGAGAATTATTATTGAAATTAATTTAAACTACTTTAGGAGAATCAGAGGTGAAATAATTCCTAGCTACATTTTTCATCTTTGATATTTAAAAATCAATTTTAAATTCTTTGTGTTTTTGTATGTTCTTTATTTTCATTACAATTGCATTTCAATTATTTTTAATTTTAATTCAAAAAATTATTCTCTACATCAAATTGATTTGTCCAAATTAGAGGGAATAGTGTGGTGCATTAATCCTCGTGAGACGATACTCTACTCACACTTTATTACTTGAAACGATCGGTATACTTTCCATAATCGCAACTGACGCACCTTCTTTCGGTTGACCTGCGTGTGGCAGTGCGTGGATGACCTTTTCTGGCGGTGACCAATTGGGTTTTTCTCCCTTCTCTAAGACGGTTCTAGACTGGTCGTGTTTTGGAGTTTTGACCTCGTTATTGGTGACGTATAGATGCCACTTCTTCTGGTTAGTTTTGTAATCTGACGTTTCTGCCATTTTTTGTCTCCTTATTTTTAGTGATTATGGGTTCCACTGCCATCTCTTATATTTTTGAGTCTTTGATTAGCCCCAATGGCCATGGACATAAACCCTACACTGGTCAATTAATTTGCACTCATTGTCATCAGACCAATCATATTGTTGACCGTGATGGAAGCTCTATGGTATGTCACCTCAGCCTCCTCGAACTGCTCATGTTCCTCAGGCTCCTTCTATTGCTCTTGATCCAGGATTGCCTTATGCACCACAACCTCCTGCATATCTTTTTAATGAGTTTGTAACTTGGTGGTCTGAGAAGTAAGCATCTGGTTCTACTGCCACCATTGCTCCATCTGGTAATTGTTGTGATCTCTCAATTACAATCTCTAGGCCCTTGGACTCTTGTTTTTGGGGCTTCTGATCACATTTTTAGTAATAAGTCTTTATTCACTTCTCTTTGTACTACTAATTCATTTCCTACTATTAGTATGGCCAACGGGTCTTTGGTCCAATCTAATGGGATCAGCAGGGTTCTTTACTTCCCTACTTTATCTCTGGATCATAATCTCTATGTTCCTAATTCCCCTTTTAACTTACTTTCCATTAGTCATTTATTCAAATCCCTTGATTTTGTGGTTTTCTTTACTAAAACTTCTGGCATTTTGCAGGATCGGACTTTGGGGAAGGTGATTGCCAGAGGATGTGAGTCTCACGGTCTCTATCAGATTTTTCCTTCTTTTTCAGCTTGCTTTACTGTGAACTTTTCCCTCATTATTATGCTCGTATGAGTCATTTAAGTCTTGCTAAGCTTTAGAAAATGGTACCTCATTTATCATTTCTTTCTACTTTACATTGTGAGTCATGTCAGCTTAAGAAACATACTCTTAGTACGTTCCCAAATCATTTTAGTCATTGAGATTTGTCTCCTTTTTCTTTAATCCTTTTTGATATTTGGGGACTGAGTTGTCATCCTTCTTTTTTGGGATTTAAGTATTTTGTTACATTTATTGATGATTATTCCAGATGTACTTGGTTATTTTTAATGAAAAATCGTTATGAGTTATTCTTTATTTTTCAGTTATTCTATAATGAAATCAAAACTCAGTTTGATATTTCTTTCTGTCGGGAAAATCTGTTGTTGGTTGTCGTTGGGTTTATGCTATTAAGGTTGGTCCGATGGTAAAGTGGATCGTCTTAAAGCCTGCTTGGAGGCAAAAAAATTCACTCAGGTGTTTGGACTTGATTATGGTGACACTTTTTCCCCTATAGCAAAAATGTCTTCTGTTCGCCTCTTTATTGTCATGGCTGTTATTTGCCACTGTCCTCTCTATCAACTTAATATTAAGAATGTTTTTCTTCATGGTGATCTTGCGGAGAAAGTTTATATGGAACAACCTCCTGGGTTTGTTGCTTGGGGGGAGTCGGGTCTTATTTGTCGTCTGCTCAAGTCTCTATATGGTCTCAAGCAATCTCCACGAGCTTGGTTTGGCAGATTTAGCAATGTTGTTCAACAATTGTGTATGACTTTGAGTGAGACTGATCATTCAGCTTTCGAGTCCATGTACTTGGTGGTGTAAGTTGATGATATTGTCATCATAGGTAGTGATGTTCATGGGATTACTCATTTGAAGCAACATTTATGCCATTATTTTCAGACCAAGGATCTTGGAAAACTTCGATATTTCTTAGGAATCGAGGTGGCTCAATCTAAAGATGGAATTGTGATATCTCAGAGGAAATATGCTTTGGATATTCTTGAAGAGACTGCTTTATTAAATTCTAAGTCTGTTGAAACTACTATGGATCTAAGTGTCAAGCTTCTATCATATCAGGAGGAGCTTTTTTCATATCCTGAAATGTATAGAAGATTGGTTGCAAAACTGAACTACCTTACAACACGGCCTGACATTTCATTTGCAATTAGTGTGGTAAGTGAGTTTCTTATTTCTCCATGTCAAGAACACTGAAATGTCATTATTCATATTCTCAAGTATATCAGGGCATTTCCAAGAAAAGGCCTTGAATATGAAGATAAAGGTCTGTTAGGAATGTGGTTTCCATACTTAAGAGGGGGGTGAATTGAGTATTACAAAATTTTCTCAAAAGCCCCCTTCTAGTTTCTAAATAATTATTTAAAGCAAACTTTGATATGTGAAAAGCTAATCAATACATTCAGACAGTCCATAACATATAATATATCACAATTATAGAGCTTATACTAGCACATACAAGATATCAAAGAAGCAATTAAAGTGCGAGAAATAAAGAGTTTAGAGTTTAGAGAATTGCTAACACAATATATCCTGGTCCGGTCACCACCATTTGTGACCTACGTCCAGACTGAAGCCGCTCGATCAACTCTTTCACTAATGGTCAAGCTTCACGGGTGCTTGACAAACCTTTACAATCTTCCAAGATTTCGGGTTCTTGAATACCTTTCAATCTCCAAGTTTACGGGTACTTGGTAACCTTACAAATCATCCTTAAGATTTGTAGGAGTGGTGATCGATTCGTTTTAGGGTCATAAGGAATGTATTTATAGTGTTTCCATTGAAAACTAGTCGTTTATAGTCGTTTTATGCATTCTTCCCAGTAAGTATTCGAATACTTTTCGTGTGGTATTCGAATACTTCATTTATAGCCGTTTATAGTCGTTATAGGATTTCTGCCCAGTAAGTATTCGAATACTTTTCGTGTGGTATTCGAATACTTCATCAGGTATTAGAATATTGCATCAGGTATTCGAATACTTTATTCACAGCAAGAATACTGTTTTGTATTTTGGGCATAACTTGAGTTATACTTGTCGGATTGATGTGATCTTAGTTCCGTTAGAAAGATAAAAGAAAGATATACAACTTTTATGAATAACACAAGATCCAAATCCATCATATTAGATACGAAAAATTGTATGGAAGGAAGCAACAAAATTAAGCAATAAATTTTAGCTTCAAATGTGTTATAACTACCTTCCAACCACTTTTTGTGAAAGATCTTGACTAGATAAATATGTTTTGAAGTTATAAAATATGTCAAGGATCTTTTCCTTGAATTTTTAAAATTTCTTTCAAGTATATAAAGATTATGATTATGCAATTTGAAAAACACGTTTACTTTTAGAAAAATTTTGAGCTCATGCAATCCATCTATCATATACCCTCACATATATTCTAAGTCATAAAGATGTATTCTAAATATAATTTTAGACTTAGCTTCATGTCTTGTGTTTTGGATCCTTACTTGAACTTGATGTGTTGACTTGTTGAATATGACAATGTTTAGGACTTTGTTGGTTTTGATTATTTTTCACCATGGTTATGATACTGAGATTCTCTTAGATGTTGTCCATGGTTAGTTGTCTTTGATCTTGGTGTTGCTTTTCTAATTATTCCTTGTTTCTCTTGATCCAATGATCTTGCCACTTTGATATGACATTAATCTTCTTGTGTGCCTACATCATACATCTTCAATATCCATGTACGGTTTATGCTTTTTGCTCTTGATCAAAGCTCTTCTCTTTTTGTTGTTGCCATTTTGTTATCATCAAAACATACCTTGTATCTACAAGGTCATGTTAAAGTTGTCGGATATTTTGATGTTGATTGACCGATTGTCCTACTGATAGGAGATTTACTACTGGATATTGTGTCTTCTTTGGAGGCAACTTGATTTCCTAGAAAAGTAAAAAGTAGAATGTAGTTGTGAGATCAAGTGCTGAAGCAGTGAATTGCTCCATGGCTACTACTACTACTTACGAGCTCATCTGGCTTAAGCAACTTCTTAAAGGGCTTAAGTTTGGAGACACTGGACTAGCAACTTTCATTTGTGATAATCAAGTAGCATTATATATTTCTTTCAATCCAGTGTTTCGTAAAAGAACCAAGCTTATCAAGATAGATTGTCACTTTTTTAGAAAGAATGTCCTTGCAGGTGAAATTAAGACTAGTTTTGTACCCTCCAATTATCAAGTAGCATATGTATTTACAAAGTCTTTGAGGGGTCCTCGAATAAAGTATATATGTAACAAGTTGGTGCGTATGATTTATATGCTCCATCTTGAGGGGGAGTGTTGTATATATAGTAGAAGTAGTATATGTTTAGTCTCACATAATGTATTTCATCATGTATATACTCAATAATTTTATATAATATAACCTTTGTTATGCTATTACACACTAATTATTTCAATATTCCTTTTGTCTCTTGTTTCTCTATATAAATATTATGGCTCTTTGACCCAAAGGGTTTTTTTACCCCTTTCATTTTCCTATCTGGTATTTGATTCCCGATATTTACAAATAGGGGTCGTTTAGTGTCATGAGAGGGGCCCAGCGGCACTAAGTGCCTCGACCCATCCCCGCGACATTGACTCATTTTTTTTCTTCAGGTGATTGTCGCGACCCCCCCCCCCTCCGACACTCACACGGTTATGCCAAGTGGGACAATCCTGTTAGTCCCGTTAGCGTAAAACTTCGGAAGACTGTAACTTTTGACTCAGGTATCTAAATCAGATATTTTTTTATTTCACATAACTTTTTGATATCTACGCAATGACACCTCATTTGGTATATTTTATCTTCCATTAAGATAGTTCAAATTTGCAACAATAGTTCCATAATCACAAGAGCGTTTAAATCCAAATTTTGGCGAGAAGAGGTAAGAAACCCTTGATTTGTTTAGCTTCCTCGATTATCAAATCAGTTTTGTTGAGATTTTAATTAATTAAATTTTTGTCTGTTAGGTTGCAGCAGCACCTATGCGAGATAATAGTTAATTTCAAAATTTGTTTGTGAAGAAAACAAAGAAAAAATGGGAGCAAAAATGGAAAACCCTAACAATGGGGATAAAAGGAACAAAGCAGGGATAGACGATAACATGCTGGCCATGCTTGATGCCTCTTAAGCTATGTTTAGGGTACCATTGTTACAAATTTGAACTATGTTTGCGAGAGATAAAATATGTCAAATAAGTTGTCATTACGTAGATCTCAAAAAGTTATGTGAAATAAATAAAAATCATCCAATTTGATGCCCGAGTCAAAAATTATGGCATTCCAAAGTTTTACGATAACACGACTTACGAGATTGTACCACTTGATACAATCGTATGAGTGCCAGAAGGGGGGGTCGTGGCACTATCCTGCGGCACTAAAAAAAACCCATTAATAAATATCGGGAATCAAATATTAGATAGGAAAATTAAAAGGATAAAAATCATTGTTTGGTCAAAGAGCCTAGATATTATTTTATGTTTCACTACTAAAAAAAGATTATATTTGCAATGCCCATTTTTGACGGAATTCACATTTACAATTATATTGTCGATGTTACTAACTGAATGACTCTGTCGATGGTTCCAATGAGAAATGGTGAAAACAGTACGCACCGTTTTAGAGTATGTGTTTTCCCTTTCACTTTTCAATGGAAACTAGTCAAAAACCTAGGAATATTTTTCAACAAAAAAAACCAGTTAGGGGGCGTTTGGTAGAGGAGATAATTTTTTTAACCAGGGAAATATAATTAATGGGGAAATTGTGTGAATGTAAATTTACTGGGGAAATCTTAAAAAAAGTGTTTGGTAGGACGAAATATTACTAGAAAAATTGATTTAACTTTACTAAGTCTGTGTTTGGTTGAAAGTAAAATTTTGATAGGTAAATATATTGAAAAGCCAAAAATACCCTTTATAAATTTTGATGGGTAAATATATTGACAAAGTATGAGGGGCATTTCAGTCTACAAGATAGTTCCAAATTTTGCACTTCCCTAGTCTTCCACAAATACCAGCTCGGATGTGGTCTTCACAAACAGTGTTTTTCATATCAAATAACACACAATTCTCATTTGCATGGGTAAATGCATTGCCTAGTTTTATTTCTCTAAACCCTCTACCAAACATGACTTACATGGTATCCCACTCTCACTTACCCATCCATCTCACTAGAAACCACCTACCAAACACCCCCTTAAAGACTTCAACGGTGTAGTTATTTTTGTCGATGATGTGATCGTTAACACAAAATATATCTTCAGAAAGAATTTAAGAATTTGATGTATTTTAAAAATATAAGAATTTAAGGAACAGTGACCAAAATGCTATTGTTCACCAATTTTTTTACCCAAATGTCACGCGAACAATGTTATTTCTGAATATGCCACGCGGGCAAGTTTGCTACAGTGCCCAGCGAACATGATTTGCTAATGTGGCACGCTTCTGGTGGACAACAAGTTCGTTACTCCCAGTAGTGAACTTTGTTGCAATTAATGCTGACACATTGGAGAAGTTCGTTGCTACATACAGTGAACAAGGTGTGCCACGTGTCTGACATACACCAAGTTCGCTGAGGGTCCAAGCAAACTATGTGCCACGTGGCACCACCCTCATAGTTCGTTGTACTCTGCAGCGAACTTGGTGCCATGTGGCAGCTCCCTGCTAGTTTGCTGCATGGGACATCGAACTAGCTAGGGAAAGTTACAGTTCGCTGGCCTGTATAGCGAACTCAGTGCTATTTATACCCCTTCCCCACTCCTACATTAATTTGTTATTCTGGTGCATTTTTTTTGCAAAGAACCCCAATTTTTTTCGGTCAAGTGTTTATAATTTGTACTTCATATTTCACGACATAATGAGTGAGAGTAACAATGATTTAATTGCCATTTTATATTACAATGGGAGGAGATATTTTGGACTGAACGGTCAAGTGTTTGAAGGAGATACGAAGATGTTTCGCATGAGCCCCCATTGCAAATACAATGACTTGAAGAAAATAATATACAAGAAGTTGAGATTACAACAAGGTCATCCGATAACCCGGTGCAGTGGGTTGTCATGGAGGTTGTGGAGGATGAAGATATAGCGTTAGTAGTAGACGCATTTCGACAGCATGGAGAGTCCTTATACATCGAATTAGATGCGGAACTAAACACGTGAAGAGGCAAGCACTCAACATTTCGTCCCTTGCAGTTACGCCATAGACATTAACAGGGAGCCGCTAGTCAATCTAGAAGATATGCATGTGTCACCTCCGCCACCATCACCCTTACTAACAATACCTTCAGATGTGATTCCTACCCATGACATGTATGATCTCACATGGCATACTAATAGTTCCGAGGAAGAGGTTGACGAAGGTTTTGTTCCTGATAGTGACTCATCGGATACAGACGTTGATGGTGATTTCGGAAAGAAGCCGTCTAGTGCATTGTGTCAACCGATTCCATCTCTGGGCATTATCAGAATGCATGACCCACCACCAATGGCAGATTAGTTTATTTACGGTGGTTTTTATTTTATTTCAAATGGTATTAGTAATGACATGGATTGGGATTATACAGGAGAGGATACTATACCGTTTTAGTCACAAATAAGCCATTACACAAATAGTAACTGGGCACACCCAGATCAGGAGTGTGATGAAATGCAAGGGGCACAAATACCAAATTACATTAATATAAAATACTAAACCTAATAGAATTAACATACATATTCTATCCTATTATCTCACTAATAAAATTAATCTTCTAACCTAAGGTTTCATCTTATAAATAAGTAATATCAAATAACTAACACTAAAAAACTGCAAAAAAAAAAATAATATTAAAATTACTAACCTTGCTAATGTAGAGATTGTAGAGAGATAAAGAATGAGACAGAAAAAGAAAAGAGTGAGAGTTAAAGTGAGAGAGAGTGAGAGGGAGAGGAGTTTGGGGTGGGGGGAATGGGGGAGGGAGGAGGTTTATATATGCTGGGGAATGGGAGCTGTTGCACCAAGTTCGCTCCCCACCCCAGCGAACTTGGTGCATGTCTGCCATGTGGCCTACTAACCGTTACACATAGTTCGCTGCTCACTGCAGCGAACTTTGTTGCATATCTGCCACGTGTGAGGATGAAAATAAAAATTTTTCAAAGCGGAATCACACATGCTAATCAAGATACATGCTTTAAGACAGTATGATGTACCTTGTTCGTGATTCAAAACTCCAAGATGATCAGTGTTAGGTTTGAAGGTTCAAACCCTCTAACGTTGATCCACACTACCTTACGTCAAGATGCAAGAACCTTCTTGAAAAGCCACCAAACGAACACCACAAGGAAGGCACTTTAGGCTTCCCAATAGGAGAAGAAGGAGGCAAGGTTAATGTATTTAGATGAGTGAATTTTTCAGCATGAAAAACTCACAAAGTGGCGCATGGATTCTATGAGAAAAGGCTAGGCAATTTTCGAAAAACCCTAAAGAGAACCTCACAAAAGGAATCACACTTGGAGATGAGAGAATGACTGAATTGAATTAGATTTTTCTCCCAAAAATCTAACCTATGTAGCGCCCAATGGTGGAGGAATAAGTGGAGTTGTTGCAATTCAAATCTTGCCAACAACCTCCTATCATATCCTCACGAGACTAAGTCTATACCTAGTCAAAAATCTGACATAATAACCATCATATGGCCAGCCATATGGTGCGCCCTTATTCAGCCCAAAAAGAGTCCAAATACATTGAGTAGTTGCATTCAAATTTAAACCAACTCACTCACTTATTCTCTCAACTAACCAAATCTGATTGGAGCTTATTTGGTTGATCATATGACCATCATAAGACCCCAAAATCAGCGCCCCAAATTATCCTTGGATGATGCCCAAAGATCGCCTCTTGATACTTGGGATTTGTTCCAACAAGATCTTATCCTATCCTTTTGTTATTAAACAACTTTTCATAGCCAATTCAAATTCGAATTCATACATTTAAATTCAAACGTTCAAACATTTAAATTTAAAATTCAAATTCTAAATTCAAATTCTAAATTTAAATATTTGATAATTAATTTAACTAATTAAATTAATTAATAATGTCTTGGACCATCCTAGCCCATTAAATGTACCATGCGCCCTTTCCATCTTAGGTGGGCTTCTAAACTTCTTCTTGGGCTAACAACCTTTATTAGGCCCAATACCTTTAATGTTGTATTCATCAATACAATAAGGTTTTAGTGTGTGACCCATTAGGCCCAACATAGCCACTGACATAAATGGGCTTGGGCCCAACAAGCCCACAACCCATTTAATGACAACACAGAGCACTAGCAATGCTTTATTTCCCCAGAGCTAGTTACGTTAATGACATGATCATCCTATCACATATATTTGGTTACCGTATGTATTTCCTTTCGTCTGGGTTACCTTCCCTTTAAACCTAGGGTGAGGAAATGTATCAACCCTTGCGGTTTAGGGTAAGCTTTAATTCAAAATAGGAAATCTTCAATTTACTGACTCTAAAGGCATATCATCTCATGATCTCTTTTACTATGCATAGATTCCCGAGTCCTATAAATGTCATCCCGATTTCTCCGGTTTACATATAACCTAATCCCTTACAGAGATTTGACGAATTCCTTCAGCTTATCACCCTAGGCCTGTGCTCTTTCAAGACATGCCCAAAAGTATACCTATGAGTCTCCATGTTTCAGGAAAACGAGGTATACAATCAAAACATACCTTCTAGAACACAGTCTAGGTGACAACTTATGGTCTAAGGAAAGACATACCCAAATATTAAGAGACTGCTCTAATGATACTTTTGTAAGATTTTCTCATAGAGTCTCTTTGTGGGTCTGTTCAGTGCGAGCTATACTCTTATAGGTCCACCCACGACTTTAGCTAAGACATCTCCATATATGTAGCTCATGAGGTCTTTACCTTGTATCCGAATACAAGTAGATAAGTCGTGCTAGTTTTACCCGAGATTACTGATCCCCATTCTCAGTGTCTCTAGACTAGGAACATAAAATTAGGAATAAACATTTGGTATCCTTAAATCCTTATGATCGTGATCTCATCACAGATACTCAAGAGATACCTATTTTATTCCAAGGGGTTTATCTAGTTACTCATATAATATATTAACGATAATATTAAGACAAAATATGAAACAGGATAAAGAGTGCTTATTATTTATTTGTGACAATATAAAAAGGTCTATATGTCCTAATCTAATCAAAAGATTGTCTCTAGGACATCCATATACTAACAAGCACCCACTTGGCCTAGAGCCAATCTGACCTAAGTCGTATACCTAAAGCCTCATAATGACTATCATGTTTTCTCTGAGAAACAGCGTTCGTCAGAGAATTGGCTAGGTTATCATCTGTAGGAACATAATCTATCTTTACATCCATCCTATCAATGATTTCTCTAATCAGATGATATCTGCGGAGCACGTGCTTAGATCTTTGATGAGACCTAGGTTCCTATGACTGCGCAATGGCTCCTGTGTTATCGCAAAGCAACTGTATAGGCTCATCCATGCTTGGAACCACCCTTAGTTCAGATATGAACTTCTTGATCCACACGGCCTCCTTAGCCACTTCTGAAGCAGCTATGTATTCAGCTTCTGTCATTGAATCTGCTGTAGTCTCCTGCTTGGAACTCTTCCAAGACACTGCCCCACCATTTAAGGTGAATACGAATCCTGACTGTGACTTGCAGTCATCTTTGTCATTCTGAAAGCTGGCATCAGTGAATCCTTTCACTGAAAGCTCATCCACCCCACCATAGACCAGAAACACATCCATAGTTCTTCTCAAGTACTTAAGGATGGTTTTGACTACTGTCCAGTGACCTTCTCCAGGGTCTGACTGGTATCTGCTCGTAATGCTCAAAGCATATGAGAGATTTGGTCTCGTACATGTCATGGCATACAAGATGGATCCAATAGCCGAAGCGTATGGAATTCCACTCATGCGATCCTTCTCAGACTGTGACTTAGGACACATAGCCTTGGAAAGATGTACCCATGACTGACGGGAAGAAAACCCCTTTTCGACACTTCCATGCTAAACCTCTTTAGCATCTTGTCAACATATGTGGATTGAGATAAACCCAGCAGCCTTTTGGATCTATCTCTATAGATCTTTATACCAAGTATAAAGGCCGCTTCTCCCAAATCGTTCATGGTGAAGCTTTTTGAAAGCCAGTCTTTCGTTGTTTGTAATGTGGGGATGTCATTTCCTATAAGTAATATGTCATCTACATAAAGTACCAAGAAAACGACATTACTCCCACTAACTTTCTTGTAAACACAAGGTTCATCCTCGTTCTTGATGAAACCTTTACTCCTAACAACTTTATCAAAATGAATATTCCAACTCCTTGATGCTTGTTTTAGCCCATATATTGACCTTTGAAGTTTGCATACCATATGCTGTTGGCCTTTAGCTTCAAAACCCTCAGGTTGTGTCATGTACACTTCCTCCTTCAAGAATCCATTCAGGAAAGCGGTCTTGACATCCATTTGCCAAATTTCATAGTCATGATATGCTGATATGGCAAGCATGATCCTTATAGATTTGATCATGGCAACTGGTGAGAAAGTCTCATCATAGTCAACTCCTTGTCTTTGACGATATCCTTTCGCAACCAACCTAGCTTTGTAGGTTTGAACGTTGTCATTTGCATCAGTCTTTCTTTTAAAGACCTATTTATTACCGATAGGAACTATTCCTTGCGGTTTTGGAACCAAGGTCCATACCTTGTTTTGATGCATCGAATCTATTTCAGATTCTATGGCTTCAAGCCATTTAGAGGAGTCAACATCCTTGACTGCCTCCTCATAGTTACTATATTCATCATCCTCGACGGTTTGTTGATTCTCAATCACAAACCCATACCTCTCAGGTGGATTGATGACCCTACTAGACCTACGGAGTTGTGTGTTTACTTCTCCATTGGTGAGAACGTCACCTGCGGAGCAGACTCGGGTTCCTCAATATGTTCATGTGGTTCTTGAACTTCTTCAAGATCAATCTTACTCCCACTGACTCCTTTAGAGATCAAATCATTCTCAAGGAACTCAGCATTCTTGGACACAAACACCTTGTGTTCATCCATGGAGTAAAAGTAGTATCCCTTAGTACCTTTGGGATACCCCACAAATAGACATTTAGTACTCTTAGCACTAAGTTTGTCTGATGCCAACGCTTTGACATATGTTGGCGATCCACATACCCTGAGGTAACTCAGGTTGGGTCTCTTACCATTCCATATCTCATATGGTGTGGTCTGAACAGATTTAGATGGTACCCTATTTAGAAGGTATGCTGTTGTGTCTAAGGCATATCCCCAAAGCGATTTTGGAAGTTGAGCCTCACTCATCATAGACCTAACTATGTCTAACAAGGTTCTGTTTCTCCCTTCGGAGACACCATTTTGGTGTGGTGTGTAAGGTGCAGTAAGCTGTGAGATAATTCCATTTTCTCTCAGATAATCCTGAAACTCATGGCTCAGATATTCACCACCACGATCTGATTGCAATATCTTAATCATCTTGCCACGCTGTTTCTCTACTTCATTCCTATACTCTTTGAAATTTTCAAAGGCTTCGGATTTATATCTCATTAGGTACACATACCCAAATCTTGATTTATCATCTGTAAAGGTAATGAAATAGGAGTATCCTCCTCTAGCCTCTATAGACATTGGGCCACATACATTAGTGTGAATGAGTTCTAATAACTCACTAGCCCTATGACTCTCAAGCCCTTTGGGCTTGTGACGAGTCATTTTCCCAGCTAGACAAGATTCACATTGTCCATAGGATTCCAAATCCTTGGAATCTAGGTATCCATTTGCATGCATCCTAGACAATCTTGTTTCGTTTATGTGCCCTAGTCTACAATGCCAAAGATAAGATTGATTATCTGTCCTAGGTCGTTTCACATTCATATTGAGCACTTCAGTTCCCATTTCCAAAACATATAATCCATTTATTA
>NW_026899812.1:0-97110 GCF_033153095.1 Gastrolobium bilobum
AGTTCAAACAACTTTCTGCAACCTCCTCCTATTCCACAGAAGGAACTTTCTGATTTGGAGAGGTTAGTTGGACAAATGGCTCAACACTCCAATGCTTTTGTGGAGGAGACTAGAGCCAATACCAAAAACACAAATGCTTTCATGGAAGAGACTAGGGCTAATACCAGAAACATTAGTGCTTCGATCAGAAATTTGGAGAATCAAATTGGCCAGCTGGCCAAGCAAGTTGCTGATAGAACTCCAGGTAATTTCCCTAGTAACACAGTCACCAATCCAAGGGAGGATTGTATGTTTGTCACCACTAGAAGTGGTAAAGTGGTAGCAGCTCCAGAAAAGCCGAGCATAAATGTGGAAGATGAAAAAAAGCTGGATACTGCAGGTGAGCCAGAAAAAGAAAAAGAAATTGAAAAACCTGCTGAAGTGGAAAAGCCAGTTGCAAAGAAGAAGTTTGAACTGAAACCAGAATATGTGAGGGCAATGGCACCTTATCCAGAAAGGTTTAAGAAAGATGCTCAAAAACAGCATTATGAAAGATTTCTGGATATATTCAAGAAACTGCATATCAACATTCCCTTTGCTGAAGCTCTGGCTTGTATGCCCAATTATGCCAAGTTCATGAAGGACTTGTTATCAAGAAAGCATAAGCTGCAGGAATGCCAAACTGTAACACTCACTGAGGAGTGTAGTGCCATCATACAGAAGAAGTTCCCACCCAAACTCAGTGATCCAGGGAGTTTCAAAATTCCTATTGAAATTGGGGACACAAAAATTGGCAGAGCATTATGCGATCTTGGGGCTAACATTAATTTGATGCCCCTTTCTGTTTGTAAATCCTTGGGGATCACCGAGTTGAAGCCCACTTTGGCATCTCTTCAACTTGCTGTTAAGTCTTTGAGGAAACCTAGTGGTATTATTGAAGATGTTCTTGTGAAGGTGGACAAGTTTATCTTTCCTGCTGATTTTGTAGTGTTGGACATGGAAGGGGGAGTTGAGATGCCTCTTTTGCTGGGTAGACCTTTCTTGGCCACTACTCGGGCCATGATTGATGTTGAAAATGGAAAGCTTGAGTTAAGGATGAATGATGAGACAATTACCATCAATGTCTTTGACTCTATGAAACAATCTTCTGACAAAGGCGATTGTTTTAAACTTGATGTTTTAGAGCAAGTGGGGAAAGAAGATGGTTCCCCAAAAATAGAGTTGAAGGAACTTCCTGAAACTCTTCAACATACCTTCTTGGGTAATAAGGAGGCGGTGATTGAAGCACTGAAGGAAGAGGAAACTGAATTGAAAAATAAAGATCCCTTTTTTCCATACCAACAAAATTCTCAATGAGGATGATGACAAACATGAGAGAAAACCCCAAGGGAGGAGTCATCCTATAATGAAGAAGGTACTGAGAAAGGAGGTGATCAAACTCTTTGATACGAGTTGGAAGAGACACCGGAAGCTGAAGTTTGACAAGAGACACCGAGACTCTATCTCTCGAAAAAATCAATGCTTCAAAGAGTTCTTAACATGGCTTCTTGGTTTGGACCAAATCTGGGAATTGTGGTCTCATACACCAAGGCATCCAGCACCACCAGATCCTCCATTTGCTGAGTCATCCCACGCTGCTGAGGGGGATGACATGGATGATTGATATCTCCTTGCTGACGGAGATTTTGTATATTAGTTTATTTTTCTGTTTCGTATTTTTAGTTTTTTGTGTTGGTATATCTCTTTCTGATGTTTTAATGTGCGCATTATAGTTTATCCTATATGCCACTGTTTGTTCCATTGTGCAAGTTTTTCTTCCTTCTTGTGGTTTAATTATTGCTGAGGACATCAATTCTCTAAATCCGGGAATTGTAGGCTTACACCTTAGAACTGCAATTGTTCTATCAGGGGAGATATTCTAACTATTTTAATTTTCTTAGTTATTTTTATAGTTATTTTGTGTGCTATATCTAAAAAAAATATTTCAAGCAATTCTCAGGTTTAAATGTGCTTATATAGTTAATGTGCTTGACTGAATTCTTGGAATATATTGTATGACTTTCTAGCATGACATTGCATATGCATAATTGGATTGCATGATTGCTCGTTTGTCTGAATTAATATTGTGAAATTCTGATAATGTCTGAGGTCAATTTTCTTGAGTCTGCATTAATACCATAACTGTGAGGTTTGAGCCTAAACACTGAAATTTTTGTTGAGAGGCCTCACTGTTGTAATACTCTAGAACTTGATCTGTTTCTTTGTTATGCATGCATTGATTGATATAAAGGCATTTTGTTCTTGTTAGCTATTGGCCAAAATAACCCACCTGTATGAAATTTTCCCTTGCTAGCCCCTTTGAGCCTGAACTTATTTGTTGATAAATGACCTGTGCCTGATTTATGGCTTAGCCTATGTCCATGTGACTTACCTTGATTGAGATTGAATCACTGAATGTGTTAAAAATAAAATAAATAAATTGAGGTAAGCTCCACAAAGGTCAAGTAATTAAGGGATGAAAAATTCATCTATGCCCTTATAAAAGAAAAAGAAAAGAAAGAAAGAAAAAGGAAAAGAGTAAAAGGTGGCTGGAAGGAATTAATTCCCGGAATTCTGTGGGAATGTTAGTGGAGCAAAATCATTGAGTTGAATGTGTTAAAGTGAAATAAATTTAGTTTTTCAATCTCATTGTTGTTTGAGCTACTATCCATATTTTCCTACCTGTTACCCCGGCCAAGTTACAACCTGTGAAGTCCTTTTGATCAATTGATGCATGTGTTTGATTCTTCATTTTTAAGAATTTTTTAGAATATGATCAAGCCTATGGTAGTGTTATAGCTTTGAGTAATTGAGTGCTCATGATACCTTTAAACACTGAGTGTTGAGTGAATATTATTATTATCTGTGTGAGGGGTAATCAATGTAGACTTGCATATTTAAGAAGCTGATGACATTATTGAGATTTTATGATGTTGAGTCAGGCATGCATAGCATATTGTGTCTGAGAGTATCTATGGAATGTTATGTTGGATTAATTAAATATTTCCTGGATTGAGTCTTGTACATTGTTGGGGACAGCAACGTTTAAATCTGGGAATGGTTTGATGTGCCTCTGGCAAGTGTGGTTTTTCAGTATTAAAATTAATAAGAATTGGGTGGTAAGAGAGCAATTTAAATACATATTTTCTATTTATATTGATTCTTTCTATGTCAATAATATTCACCTTTTGGTTGTGTTTTTACAGGAAAAAGAGGAGTGAAAATTACAAATTATAAAAAGCCTGTTGACGCGACTCCACACACAGGAAAGTTCCATGTTGCATCATGTCGCATAGGCCAAAGTCCTGAGAATTGGCACTAATTGGCGCCAGAATGGCGCAAACTAGCGCCACCATTCCAACCAGCGCCAAGTGAAGCCAAGTAGTGCCATTCCATGCCAAGTAGCGCCATTCCATGCCAAGTTGTGCCATGTTTGAGTCAGTGGTGTGGCGCCAAGTAGCGCCACTATGGCGCCAACTGACGCCACTTTTTGAGAATCCAGTTCCGACATTTTTATATCAGACAGAGGCGCGGCGCAAACTTGCGCCAAACCAGCGCCAACTAGCGCCGGTTTGCGGGAAATTTGACCGTGCTGCGCGAAGGGTAATTTTGGAAGAAAGAAGCAAGGTTATAAATATATCCTCTTAACAGAACCCTGGATATCGCATTCCATTCAGAAGGAGGCCGACGACAGAGCTCAGGAGGATTCTTCCACAGTTCTTCTTCTTTATCTATTTAACTTTAATTTTATGCTTCCATTGAATATTGAATTTTTAGCCATGATTATGCTTGGCTAGTTATTTTTTATTATAGTTAAGGTCACGAGCCCTATGTGAACTCTTGTTACGATGGATTGATTTAGTTTTACTCATTTATATAATTATCTTTGTCTCTACCTTGGGCGTATTTTCTATTTTCTTTATTAGAACTGATCAATCTGATAGTGTAGAATAGTTTGAAGGTTAGAACCCTAGATAGGAATATTGGGGTTTTGATCTTGAAAGGGGGTAGGATAACAATTGGTATGCATGTTAGGAATAGATGTGTATTTAATTGCGGATGCTTAAATTATTGCGTTCATTGCTTAATACCATGAGGAACATTGCAAGGAATTGAGGTTCCAATTGGGGATTAAAGGGTTAACCTTGCAAGAAATTGAGGGTTAACTAATAAATATTCTTAGATAATAATTTATCCGAGTAATTATATGAATAAGTATTGTGAATCATTCCAAAGTAAGAAGTGGGGATCATAAGGTGAGTGTGCTCTAGCTACAATGTTTTTCTCATATTTTTAAAATCAATTCTCATTGTTATTGTTTTATTTCTCTTAAATAAAAATTCAAAAACAAGTCTTTACTTTTATTTCTTATTGTTACTCAAAATCAATTCAATATTTTTCCAAACAACAAACCGAGTTTTCTAACTTAAGGGGACTGGTTATTGTAGTACTTGGTTTACAATCCCTGTGGAGACGATACTCTACTTACTTTCTATATTACTTGTGCGATCGGTATATGGCTCCCTGAAACTGAAGTAAGAAGATTAAGAGAACAACTCAGCAGGAGACCACCCACACAGGAGGAACTAGATGCTGAAAAGAATTCTGAGCTGGGCAAGAGACCTCCCCATTAAAAAGGAGAAAGACCCTCCTATTTTGCTTATTTTCCATTTACTGCTTTTCTGTTAATTTACTTTTGTTTCCTTTTTCGTTCCCTAGTGTAATTTTTAATTCCTTTTTGAAATAGAAAAATCTTTTTTTGATCAAACTGTTTGGCACATACATTTCAGTTATAATATTGTGGCTATGAAACTTTGAATAAACCAATGGCAAGAAGCACAAAGTTAATAAGTAATCATTCTTGTTCTTACTCTGAATGCTTGAAATAGAAAAGGCAAAATGAATTTAATCTTCAGATTTTTGAAGAAAATTGTGTGTGAACTAAACCTGGTGAGGAACGAAAAATGCCAAACACTTACTCATGACAGCGTTTCTGAGGTGTCACCACAATGAAACTTTTTAACTTTCCTTGATGCTGTCAGTACTGCTGAAGAACAGGTGAATTTCATTAACAAGGATCAACCTTCAAACACTCACCCCTCCATAATTAAACAAACACTTCCATTTCCATTCACACCACAGTACAACCCCCCCCCCCCACACACACACACACACACTTATCCCATGGTCAACTAAAAGTGACAAGGAACAAATTCAAAAGGAGCAAAAGGACAAGAAGAAAAGAAAACAAAGAAAAATGGGAATAGCCATTCAAAAGAATTCAGAAGAAAATACAAGAAAAGATTCTTTCAAAGGAAGAAAAGAAGGTACAAAAAGATAAGGTGTTCCCTCAACCAGAAATGTCCAGCTCCGGAACAGAAGAACTGACCAATGTTCCTTAACCCAAGACCAGTGACCATTTCATCTCTAAAAACCCTCCATCAATCTTTTTTCACAAAGATCCTTGATATGGAAGACACCTGCACTTCTTAGGAATGCAGCAGATAAGCAAGTTTGAAGAATCACATCCAGGAATGGACAGAGAAACACCAAGCCCTAAGTGATAGTGAGACAAAAGATCAGCAGCCTTCACTTACCTGGGAACAAATTCTTTTTACTAAGCACCTATGGAAAGTAGTTCATTCTTTGAAAAGTTTAAGATTACCTACTGGCTCAAGCTTATGAAGTTGAGCTATTCCTTGAAATTGAGCAGCCTAAGCCACTATTTCTGAGTTGTTTGAGGACAACCAACAGTTTAGTTTTGGGGTGTTTGATGGGACGAAAATTTGTGCCCATATAAGCCCATTTTGATGGCAAAATGTCATTCGTTCCCTCATCTGATGAGCAACTTTAGCACTAAAAGCACATGTTTAATATCTTTTTGACAAAAACACAGTGGGGAACGGATGGTGACGTAAGTCTTTGGAAAATATATAAAAAGGGGAACAGATTTGGAACATTAAATACACTTACTCCACTCATTTAATATTTCTGACCATTTTGCAGGAAACGTTGGAAAGAAGTTTCTATAAAGCATAAGCGGTGCAGCAATCAAGCAAGAGGAAAGCAAGGCATGGGGATGATCAGAAGGAAAGACAAATCTCAACAATAACTATCCCATCCAGCCGCTTGCGCCCCTCAAAGCACTGTTCACACCGCCCCTTCCATGAAGTCAAGAAAACAACTCCAAGAGATTTACAAGCTTGTCATTCACTCTTCTGCCTATAAATAGGACGTCTTAGCACGAAGACAACCATTGAATTCCTTAAGAAGAGATCACTTAGTTTATTTTATAGTTTTCTTTGTAATTTTGTGTAGTTTTAACTTTAGTTAAGTGACAACACTTCTTCTTCATTCTGTATCGCCCACTTGAGACTCCTCACGAGCAACAACCATATTCTCCACTTTCATTTCGTTGTACTCGAAGTTATTTTCATTTAAATACAAGTGTTCTTTCTCTCCTTTCCATTCGTTATCTCTGAACTGAATCTCGGGTCTATGGGATTTCAGTTTGGAATAATTTTGTTTAAACTAGTAGCCATGGGCTAAACTATCTGGGGAACAGAAAAACTGCAAAGTTTTTAAAGACTTATTTTCGAAACTTTTGTATTTAAGCTTTTGGATTTCTCTGGTTAAGTGAGCTATATTCATTGTGTATCAATGGAAATTGAACACATACTGAGAAAGGAACTTCCATAATGAAGGGATTTCAGACAGCTTAACTAAAGGAGGAAGGTAATGTTGTGGAAACAACACTGCTGGTTGCCTTAGGAATAAGGGGCCACCTCGTTCATTTTAAGGTCTTGTACCCAGTACCTGTTGGAGTCAAGGGAGCCATAGGAGTATGGAAACTTGTGAGCCATCCAGTCCATAAGCTGAGGAATCAAACGTTGGCAGTTAAGCGACTGGAACAAAGACAAAAGTGTTAAGTCTTGAGTAGAAAGAATAATTATTTAAGAATGGAACAGTGGATCCGTTCCTTCCGTTAAAACTGTTTTACACCATCCATCTTGTTGTCTCTTAATTACTGTTATTACTATTGTTATTTTTTTGTTATTTGTTCGATCTTGTATCTATAACTCTCCCATGAATATTGTTTTTCCTTCTCTCAACAAGAAGGGTATCATACATAACGAAGCGATGAACTGTTTGCTGTCAGATTGAACCTACTGTCCTTGAGGAACGTTGTCAAGACAGTAGGGAACGTTTGACCAGATATGTCAATTACTAACTTTTCTTTTCATTTTCATTTTGTAAAATAGTATAAGGAATTAATTAGAGTTTCATCCTTGTGGGAACGATAATCTAGGCATTAATACTCTCATTTATTACTTGATGCGTGCACTTGCGCACTTGGGTTGAAACTAAGAGAGCAACTATGTTCTTTCTTAGTGAACTGAGAAACGTCTTCATCATAACATATTCTTCACCCAACAGCTTTTGACCCAACAACTATGCATTATCATTGCCATGGGTGTTTTGATGCCACCATGAATTGCTTATAGTTGTGGTTTTATTATTTTTAGCCTTGGACATATAGTAAAGTCATCTCTTAGACTTGCAAAGGTGTCTTTATTGTTATTCTGCATGAACTCAACATCTAATGTCATCTCAAGTTCTTCCTTTGAGCACAATTGTAAACCAAACTTTAAGCTGATGGCACAATTGTAAACCAAAAGGTCAGGCTTGTTGCCATGGGATACACAAAGCTTGAGAGGGTGGATTTTCTCAATACTTTCTCTCTAGTAGCTAAAGTTGCTACCATTCACATACTTCTCAGTGTTACTACTACGAGGGGATATAATCTAGAGCAACGCGAAGTTAACAACTCGTTTCTACATGGTAGTTGTACGAAGCTGTATATATGATACCACCTGTAACACCCCGTAGTACTCCGGTTGTTAACATCATGATATTATAGCGTATAGAGCGGAAGATTTTATTTAAAGATTAATAAAATGTCTCGTAAAAATACGAATAAACTTTTTCCAAAATATTTTCTGAAAATATTTCTAAAAACGTTCACGTGAGATACTGCGAAAGCGTAAATCTAAACATACAACTACTAATTAATCTCATTAGCCAGTATTAGTAGCCATTGACCATCCGGATATGACATCAAGTGCCATTCCTGATAGAGTCTCACGGACAACATAACGACTGTATTTCGGATAACTGGGAACATGGGTCCCACACATATAGTTAACTTGATAGATACAATAATTTAAACAGATAGCTTGCAAGTCCCACACGGACTGCAATCCTCTCCATGGGTCAATACGAACAATAAGGCTTCATGTCTAAATTAACGGAATGCATACATAAAATCTATATTAATTCTAAAACATAACATCAGTGAATAATCCATGGCTCCAAGGATACAATCATGAGCCTAAATAAATCCATAATATAAAGCATATAATACAACCATCAGTGCATCATAGTAACATCAAGATCATATAACATCTATATGAATGTGAATGAATGCACATATACATCATACCATATACTTTCATACAATACAACCATAATGCCCACCATCATGGTGGGGCCACAAGAGAGAGGAGAAACTGGAACTAGGAACTTACCTCACTGAGCTTATCACAAGCCCAACTCCAACAGTAAAAATATGTATGCTCCAATCAACTCTCAAGTGTCAAATCCTCAAGGGAAACCTAGAGCAGGAACCATTTACATCATTAATACTCAATCACTTAATGATTCCACATCCCATTCTTACATGCCAATAATATGCCCATTACAAGTCTAGACTAATTATTACATAATTACGTATTTTAGTGCATTATTACAAGCAACCTATATCTTCACTCACTTACATAACTTAGAATCACATGCAAGGCTCACTTAGGTAACTTAGATTATTTTCAACTCACCCAAGCCATATATATGATTATTATAAGTTACTAAGGGTTCCCATAAGCTCACTTAGCTTAAATATCACTTTCACGGTTTTCCCAAAACTGTACATTCTTCTGTTTTCTAGTCACTGAGTGCAACTCACTTGATATAAAATTCTCATATTTAATTATGTTAATATAGACTCAAAGACCTTTCCAACAAGGTATCACATGCCTCATTTGGAGTTTTCTAACTCCGGTTATGACCAGTTGAAGTTGGACAAGCAAAGCTGTTTGCCAACTCCGAACAGAGAACTAAACATCCTTGACCATTTCTGCAATTCTGGACAATATACTAAACCAATTGCTCTCAAATTTTTATGCAGATAACTAGACACCTTTATATTTAATTCAACATATTATGAGCCTAATTTGAGTAAGAATTGAGGGAGAAACAATTCGTGGAAGTTTCAGCCATGTACAGCCCCTGCACATGGCCTCCCTGTGCAGTCCTTACTAAAACAAACATACAAAATGTAATAAATCTTCAATTGATACCAAATTTTGACACCACATAGCTAACATCTCAATATTCAATTTGATATAAGGAACATCCTTATATGACCTCTATAGAGGGAGATATGCTCTCCCCAATTTCGTCAAAAAAACTGGTTACTTAGCCTTAAATGTGTTTACTTAAAAAACCTTAATTACTTTTGATTATAAATCCGAATTCACATTAATTCTTGGATTTTTCTATTATTAAGTCACATTATGAAATCTCCTTAGTCTCATTATGTCATGATACTTAAATTTTACTAATTACTTAATTAGTGTACCTAAACCCTACTTTAGTCCAATTTTAGAGTTAAATCCTCAATTACTTTTGTTAATTAATTCCTACCCTTAATTAATCCCCTAATTCATCATCTCCTTAATTTTAACACAACTAAACCTTTATATACTTTATGGGGCAGATTTGATGAGCTATTTTAATTAGGGTTTTTAGCCATTATTAATCATGATTAGTGAGTTTTACTTAGAGCTAACCCACCTAGTTAATCTTTCTAATCATTTTTCCACACTTAACAACTTTAAACACATTTTTTTGTCATCAAACCCTATCCATCCTTGACTTGGCTGAATCATACATAGTCCATATTAGGGTTCATAGTCATCTTTTTACATGAACATCACTCAAAGGTCCAAAGGTGGCACCTTTAGTCATCCAATCCACCATTCCATGGTTCAAACCACACCCACCCTTAAGGATCATCATCAAACCATGGCATTAAAAAATTTTAAACAATATTTCTTCAATACATAACAAAACCATGGCACACACAAGAAAAGGATAGACTTTTTAGTTCATATTTCTCAAATAGAGGCTTACATCTTCAAACTTCCTCCTTTATCTCAAGGCTCCACCTTTTTTCACCAAGAACACACCTTTAGGCAAGCACACACCTTCACGAACATGCTCATGAGTTAGGCTCGAGAACACAAGAAGAAAAGAAGAGGTTTTTCATAAAAAAAAATCAAGAGAACTTACCCAAAAATCGCAAGAACCAAGCAACCAAGTGTTGTTCTTCAAGAGAGTTTAAGAACACAACTCAAAGGCCTTAACTCTTCACAAATCCATGGCTGTTAGGGATGATAAAGGGCACGAAATTTTGGCTCCACACCATAAAAATGGTATGGTTGCGAAGAGGAGAGTGAGGGGAACAACTTTGATGAAGGAGATTTTGTGTTTTGAAGATGTTTAAGTGATGGAATCGTAGAGAGAAGTGAGAGAGTTTTTAAAATTTGAAATTCAGAGAGAGAGAGGGGAAGGGGGCTGCGGATTCAAAATGAGGGGGAAGGGGTAGGGTGCTCTAATTAGTGGTGCCATGTCACTTTAGTGGCAATTTGTCCTTTAGTGAGACCCGGTGTAATTTTTATTTGAACCATCGTCAAATTTTTACCCGGAAACACCCAAGACTCTAACTTTAAGTATTTAACATTTATTTTGTCAAATTATTATGTTCGTAACTTAAAAATTAGATTAGTAGATCACAGATCCACTAACCGTTATTTAATTGTACTGTAGTCTTTGCCGGTGTTCTTAACTGTACCCGGATTTCAAAAACTTCTTAACTTTAAAATTTTAGGTCTAATTATGACTTGTTAGGCATATATTGGTCTTTATTTCTATTTTCTCATCTTTTTCCCGTTCCGGGATTCTACCAGCTGCTGCTACAGCAGTACAAAATATCCGGTAAAAGTGACTTTTCTGAAATACCTCAATATGGATATCAATCTTCACCATTTCATATACTAACCTCATTCATGATGTTTATATCATTAGATTAGCTCTCTAACTCAGATTTCCTAGATTGGAGCTATTCGACAGACTGTTATTGCGTCAGCAGTTAAAAACAACAGTTGAAAACTCAACTGTTCAGGATACCCCCAATATGGGTATCAAATTTCTTAGAATTTCAATCTCATTTCATTTATGACCATAAGATCCTCATCATAACCCTCTAATTTAAAAGTCATATAATTAGGGTTATTATATTCACCACACCTTTTAAAAAGATTTTGTCCTCAAAATCGGATCATACCTTATATCAAAATCGGGATAACGCCAGAGAATATCATCCTCCCGCTCCCATGTGGCATCCTTAGGTGTCAATCCTTCCCATTGAATCTTGGTCATGGGAATGACTCTATTTCGAAGTCGTTTCTCATCTCGAGCAATAACTTTAGTAGGTCCAACAACGAACTTCAAATCCTTCTTAACCTCTATGTCATCATGTTGTACTATGTGTGAATCATCATAAATATATATATATATATATATCTGCAGAGCTGACTCACATGGAAGACGTCATGTAGATTCACCAAGTTGGGAGGTAGAGCAAGTTGATACACCACCGGTCTGACCCTCTTGATTATCTGGTAGGGCCCAATGAACTATTGACTCAACTTCCTTACTCCCAAGGCACGTCCAACACCTGTAGTGGGTGATAATCGAATGAATACATTATCCCCTTCAGAGAACTCAAGCGGTCTATGCTTGGCATCGTAGTAACTCATCTGACGGCTTTGGGCTTTCTTCAGCCTATCTCTGATCATCTCAATCTGCTCTGTGGTCTCTTGGACCAAGTCCGGCCCCAATAACTGTCTTTCCCCAATCTCCGTCCAACAAGTAGGTGCTCTACACCTACGGCCATACAAGGCCTCATAAAGAACCATGCCCAAACTGGCATGATTACTGTTGTTGTAGGAGAACTCAACCAGTGGCAGGTACTTGTCGCAAGCATTATCCTGCTCAAGTACACATGCTCTCAGCATATCCTCCAGTGTCTGAATGGTCCTCTCTGTCTGACCATTTGTTTGCGGGTGATATGCAGTACTCAATCTCAATTGAGTACCAAAGGCCTCATGTAACGCTTCCCAGAAGCGTGAACTAAACTTTGGATCCCGATCACTGACTATGCTTTGGGAATGCCATGAAGCTTCACAATCTCTCTAACATATAGTATGGCTAGCTGCTCTGTGGAGAAAGTCGTCTTATGGGCGGATTTAGTCAACCTATCAACCACAATCCATATGGAATCAAATCCAGCCTGGCTTCTCGGTAATCCAACAACAAAGTCCATAGATATACTCATCCACTTCCACTCCGGAATATCTAATGGCTGTAACAAACTATAAGACTTCTGATGCTCAATTTTCACCTTCTGACAAATAAGGCACTTATTCACAAACTGGGCTATGTCTTTCTTCATCCCAGACCACCAAAAATTTCGTTTCAAATCTTGATACATCTTAGTTGCACCAGGGTGGATGGTGTACATACCCATATGGCCCTCTGTTAACACTTCTTCCACCATGGACCCCTTTGGAACAATTAATCGATCTTTGTAGTATTTCACATTTTCATCATTTGAATCCTTTCATCAAGCACTTGGCCCGCTTTAACTCTTTCCATTAACGAATTTCGGACTTTGACCTTAGTCATGAAATATGAAGTCTCAAATTCTGAACTCCTTAATCAAGTCATACTCTGCAATCATCATGCTAGCCACACTCGTGGTCTTTCTGCTCAAAGCATCAGCCACAATATTCGCCTTTCCCGGGTGATACTAACAAGATACATCTACTTTTCGGTAGCCCAAAATGGAGGAACTCCATAGTTAAGCGTGCTTGACTTGGGGCAATTCTGGGATGTGCGACCTCCTGGGACGTTTTCCCGAGAAGTGTGCGAGTGAGGACAAAGCACGCTGAAAAGTCTCGTGTTAGTGTGTGGGGACAGTCGTTGATCATTGCAAGTTATCAGGCATTACGAGAAATGTCTCCATATTTTCAATGCAAAAACCACAGCCGCTAACTCAAGATCATGAGTAGGGTAGTTCTCCTCATGTGGTCTCAACTGTCTAGAAGCATAGGCCACTACCTTTCGCTCCTGCATCAACACGCACCCTAATCCATACTTGGATGCATCACAATAAATCTCAAATCTCTTTTTTGGATCAGGAAACATCAAAACCGGTGCGGTAGTCAACTTGTCTTTCAACTCTTGAAAGCTCATATCACACCCAAGGGTCCATGCAAATGGCACCCCTTTTCGGGTCAACCTAGTCAATGACAAGACAATTCTGGAGAATCCATTAATAAATTGCCTGTAGTATCCGGCTAAACCCAGAAAACTCCGGATTTCAGTAACACTCTTGGGTCTTTCCTAATCCAACACGGCTTCTATTTTACTCGGATCAACAGCCACTCCTGTAGATGAGATGACGTGTCCAAGAAACTGGATCTCATGTAACCAAAACTCACACTTGGATGGTTTGGCATATAAATGATGCTCCCTCAAAATCTGTAAGACTATCTCCAAATGCTCTGCATGCTCTTCCTTACTCTTGGAGTAGATCAGAATATCACCAATAAATACCACAACAAACTGATCTAAATATGGTTTGAAGATTCGGTTCATATAACTCATGAACACGGCCAGGGCATTAGTAAGCCCAAATGGGATCACTAGATACTCATAGTGCCCATATCTGGATCGGAAAGCCATCTTCGGAATATCCTCTGTCTATACCCGGATTTGGTGATATCCAGAACGAAGATCAATCTTCGAGAACATTGAAGCACCCCTGAGCTGATCCAACAAATCATCGATGCGGGGTAGAGGGTACTTGCTCTTCACTATTACCTTGTTAAGTTGTCGGTAATCCATGCACAACCTCATAGTCCCATCATTCTTCTTCACAAAGATGACTGGTGCACCCCAAGGAGATACACTCAGTCTGATAAAGTTCTTATGGTATAATTCTTCTAACTGCTTCTTTAGTTCTACTAGCTCCACTGATGACATCCTGTATGGAGCCAATGAGATAGGCCCCACACCAGGTACTAAGTCGATTGAGAATTCAATCTCCCTTTCAGGTGGAAAATGGGGAATTTCTTCCGGAAATACGTCTTCAAACTCGCACATAATCGGAATATTAGCAGTAGGTTCTTTGGAGTCTCCTACGAGTTCTCCCAGGATAATGTATCTTGCATATCCCTCATCTAGAGCCTTATTTAACTGCGGTGCCATCAAGTACAAACTGTCCGGCTTCTCTCCTTTTGAAGAAAAGAAAATCCTCCTGCTACAACAGTCGAGCATCACACCATACCGAACCAGCCAATCCATACCCAATATAATATGTAGATTCATGCCCTCAAGCGCTATTCCAGGTCTCACATTCCTCTATTATTTTCTTCTCGTATCGCCCGAAAATCTTGCTGTCGTTGCAGATTATTACGAGTTTCCAATTCTGCAATTCGCTTCATGATCGCAGCAAATGCGTTATTAGCCAGTCGAGTATCCGGATCGGCTGATTGAGCAATGCAGGCAGCAAGATCCCCAGGATGCTGGGAAGGGTTGTTCCTTACTGGAGTTGTGATTGTGCAAGCCCCCTATCTCGACGCGCTGGAGTAGACGCGGTGTCTGAGATGTCGTCCTCAACCTGGACATGATCATAGTCCGCGTCGTTTCCTAGCTGGTTCTAAGGCCGATTTACCTCTTCCAGAACTGGATCCAGCGGTTGGTTCTGGTTCTGGGGTAACTGCTGGCTACTGCTCCTTGTCTGGATTGCCATCCTTTATCAGATTGGTGGGAACTTCAAATTCAGAGAAGAATTCCCCATAGATGGCGCCAATGTTCTGTCCTTGGGACAGAGATGTCCAGCCCAATAGGCTGGTATGTTTCTCTTAGATCTAGTGCACTCTCCAAGGTATCTATGAATGAGATACCCTTGAGTCAAGCAGATCACTGTGCACAGAATACTATGACAGCGTTAGCCAATGGGGTGTGTGTGCGCGCACAGTGACAACATAACAGTAAGAGAGAGAGCGTACGTACCTTTAGGGTTTACCTTATATTTATAGAGGTTACCTGTGGGTAGTGTGGATGGGCCTTTGGTGCCTCTGGTGAGGGCCCAGGCTTGCTTGTCATGCTGTTGTATTAGGATTAGTATCCTTGATGGATATCTACCCCTTATTAATATCAATCCATATCTTGGATTGCCCCTTGTTGGGCTTATCACTTAATAGGCCCCTTATATGGGTCCATAACACGCTCAATGATTTATTTAGCCCACAATCCAAGCTTTCATGAAAGAGCAAAGCACATAGACATAGATTCTTATTTGATTCGTGAAAATATCAATGATGGACTGATTTATCTTCTACCCATAGCTTCCGTAACCCAGCAGGCAAATCTTTTCACTAAAAGCTTGTCTGCATGTCCGTTTAAGAACTTGGTTAGCAATTTGGGTCTTTTAAATGTACATCTTTGAACTTGAAGGAGGGTGTTAAAATCAAAACTTCACCTCTTGTGCTACCCTGATATAAACTCGTGGACACTCTTTTTCATGCCAATACTTGTGCATGTGTACTATTTTATTTAATATGTTACTAAATGATTATGTGAGTCAGTTAATTCGATAGCATCTCTTCCTGTTGAGTTAGTTTTTCCCAATAGAAGATATAATGTTGGCATATATTTGGAGCATTGTTAGCTCCTTTTATAATTTTTTATTCATTATTTTTTTACTCAATTGAAGTTCATTTTCTCTCTTCTGATTCATTAGGTTTTGATAAGCACTGCTTATTGAGAAAATTTGATCAATACACAAACCCTGATCCAGGAAAGGGTAATTGAAAATTAAAATAGTCATTAATAATTGTTTCAAAATAAGTTGTAGAATATACATTTACAATCAGAACTTAGCATATGGATCAAGTGATAATGGGTTGTTCAAGCTTAACCAGTTGTCTCAAGTTTAAGTCATAAGAAATGTAGTTATGTTAAAACTTGGTTGGGAGAATTTTTCACCTAAGTGATCCTACCCGGCTCAAATTGGATTAGTCGAGTAATCAATAAATTAATGGATAATATTCAAAAATATACATTTAAATTCTTAAACAAAAATAAGGAATTAACACCTATTGGAGTTTGCATGCATACCTTGCTTATCTCAATATATGAATGCCACGTTAGTGAACAATAACTTTCAATAATTTATTGGCACTTGTTCATGAGTAACTTTTAGGAGCAATTAGTATTTTTCTATCCGTGCGTATAGATAAATGATTTCAATATTGAAATATTTTCGGGAGAATTTAAAGTGACTTGTAATGAAAATGATTTATTTTGTATGTTGAAACAAGGGATTTAAAAATTCTAAATTATTTTTATTTAGATTCATTTTTATATCTTCAAAATTACATTTAAAATAATGGAAGGAAGAGAAATGAAGAGAGTGATGCGAATTGCTGAAGTGATATTTGGCTCGTGTTTCTAAGATTGATGCAATTAACTAAGTGAACCTCTTCAAAAACATGCCTTATGTTCAAATTATGTTTCAAATTTTAGTCTTTTTGAAGAGAATTTAAATAATTTGTGTGATAAACTTGTTATTTTGACAAGGAATCAAGACTTTAATGTTAAAGATAATGCCCTCAATTCTTGCTTCAAGAACTTCCATTTCTATTGACCAAGAAGTAAAGACGGACATGAGTTGGCATCTTTCCAAACCTATAAAAGGACTGTTAAGTATCAATTGGAAAGATGCATAGGAGAATTTGGATTGAAATTTTAATTTTATGAGCAACTATTCAAATAATGAATTTAAATAATAAAAGAATTTTACAAATTTGAATTTCTTTACATTTTAATTTTTCTTTAAAATTTGAAAATTCAATCTCTTTTGGACCTAACTCTAGGTCCATTATCCACTTGGCTCACTAAGGGAGAAACCCTAGGCTCCTTGGGACACCTTAGAAAACACTTCTTATAAGTAAGAGTCTTCACTTTCACTCAATTTACAAGGGTAATTATCTTACCATTACACTCCATTCCTCTTACACTCATTGAATTGCATTAGAGTTCCTGGTGGTGCAAGACCCCAATATTCCACTGTAGCACATGGAGGAGCCATATTCACCCATCGGGAGGCTTGCATCAATGGAAGTTCAAGCGAAAACTCACAAATTGTTCAGGTATACATATATGAATATTGGAGTAATCAGTGAGAACTGATAAATTTCTATTCCCGCATTAAACGTAGGAAGCACACTCAACCTAATCCATAAGTCAAAAATAAAATCCTTGAATTTTTGTCTCTTAATTCTCAACATAAGGTATCTCTGAATTCAATACTGGATCTAAGTCTGAGCATACATTTTGCGACAAGATTTGACTCCCCATATTGATTATAATTGATGATTTTAGAATCTTATGTTTTGATTCTCAAATTGATTATAACCTAGGCCCTTGAAATTTTACAATCAAATTTTTAAAAATATCTTGTTCAATGTAAATTTCTACATCATAGACCTCAAGCAAACGAGATCCATCTATTTTCCCCAAGAACTTGGCTCATGACACGACGATCTTTTTTAATTTTATTCATTTCTCCTAAGATTAGCCACCATCCTATGGCAGATAAACTTAGGATTAATTTAATATTATATTGTGACAAATTGTGCCAAGTTGTAATTCATGCAAAGCATGATTTTTGACTGACATCAAATGATCATTATGGCTATTAAACTTCGGGAGATGATAGCTTTAATGGAAATTCTCATTCTGCTATTTCCAATTAGGCCTATTCATATATTGATTTAATAGCTTTAACAATGATTGGGTGCAAAATTCTTTTTGTGAACAATAAAATTTTCACTGCATAACATATACATAGCAGCACCTCGATTACAAGCAAGTCATCTCAGCCCCAAGAGGCCATCTTGGTGAGTGGTAAGGTTGGTTGCTTAATAACATATAAATGGTTCTCTCTTAAATCTCATTTTCATTTTCTTTTGACTATAGTTTTTTTATAAGCAACCTAACAACTGAATTATGACATCTTTCTTGCAAGTTGGTATGTCTCATTAAGGCATCTATTGCAACGTACCCACAAAAGACCTAGTAAGTTTAAGCACATCTTCAAAGCCCTATCTCAGATGGGTGATCTCCCGTAAGATATTGCTTGTTGAGGTAGTTAGTTTAAGCCCCATCTCATATAGATGATCTTATGTAAATCCTTGCTAGTTAAGGAAGTCGGTTCAAACTCTTATCTCGGATGGGTGATCTTCCATGTAACTTTGCTAGTTGAGACAATTAGTTAGAGCCTTAAATTAGTTGAGTGATCTTCAAAAGTCCTATCTTGTTTAGGCATACTAAAGTCCCAACTCGTTTTTGCACATTATTAATGTTTTTTTGTTATTACCTGTCGAGATATTAACTTCTTAAGCTTCAAACTCAAATGAAAGGCTTTGACCTCGAACCTAGTATTCCAAGATGCAAATTGTATTTGCAACCTAGCATGCAACCTAACTCCACTACAGACTTCTCCAAACTGGGCCAACATATCTTATAAACTCGGTATCCAAGAAGTGAAACACTAAGCTTAGAGGCTTTTATTTTGGACCTAATTCTAGGCTCATTATCCACTTGAGCCATTAAAGGGGAAATCCTAGGCTCCTTAGGACTCCATGAAGGCCACCTTTTATAAGCAAGAGTCTTGACTCTCACTCAATAACTACAAAGGTAACTATCTTTCAATTACACTTCATTCCTCTTACTGACTTGAATATCAGAGTGCCTGTAAGTGCAACACCCTCTTATTTCTTTTTTTTTTTTTTTTTTTGGTATAACCTGGAGGTATCCCTATTCAACCTCCTCCGGTCACCTTGTCCTCGGGGTACGGCCCTGTAGGCTAGCCCCTCATTGGAACAGCGGGTGCATTGAACTTCGCTACCGGAGGAAGTATGAGACTAATCCCCCAATTCGAGGAGGGAGACACATCCTCTGGCTCCTAAAGATTTTCCAAGAATTTGCTTGAGGCAGGGTTTGAACCCCTGACTCAAGCAAACCCTTGAGAGCGCAGTTGCCAACTGAGCTACCCTTGGGGATTTACACCCTCTTATTTCATCAGAGCATATGGATGAGCCATTTTCATGCATCGACATGTCTACATCAATGAAAGCTAGAAGCACAACCTCGCAACTCATCCAGGTATACATATATCTAAACACCATTCAAACACAATCTTAATAATCTCGTTCAATGAATAAATAATTTGAGGTCATGTTAAAAGATAATGGTTTAGAAACATTGAATTATACTTATTAAATATTTCTAATTACTTATTTAAGAAAGTAATTAATACTTTTTACATTTTTAAGTTAGACTTCAAGGAGTTGTTTCTTTTTTTTGGAGTTACCCAACCCTAATTACCTCTTTGAGGCGAGTTGGCTCCCTCCGGTATCCCCACAAGCTTCGACTCTTTGAGCTGGCTATGAGACTAATCCAGAGTGCGGGGGTTAGTGATGGCTAAAGGTTCAGCCCCCTCTCCAAGAATGCATTCAGCAGGAATCGAACACATGTCCAACTCCACTAACTCAGCGCAAGAACCAACACCCGTTGGGTAAGGAGTTGTTTCTTTATCTACCCAAATTTGTATTCCGACCTTTCTTTTGTGGGTAATTTATTCATAATATGTTAAATGCTTTAATTTTTATTAATAAGTTTTGAAGATATCAAATCAAGAGCCTAGGCCTACTGGGCCAATGGTTATTTTGATGATTGACGGTGTTTGATTGAATGGGCTGGAAAGCCCAGTCACACAACGACTCGTAGACGACTTGCTGCCCCTTATTTTGTATTCTTTGAGTCTGTGACAAGAAAATGAAAAAGTGGAATCAATATGCATAGAGGTAATTAGCATCGCCCCCTTGTCGAAGTTTCTCGAAAGATCATCGCCTTGAACAACGGTGACGGTGAGAACTTTTTTCACCCCTCTCTCTCTCTATACATATATATTACTCTACTTTATTACTATTCATTTCCACCAAAATCTCTCTAGAATCTTCCAACGCAGATCTTATAAGCTATTTTTCTCTTCCAATACTTTTTCCCTTACTCCTTTTCTGTTTCGTTGCTCTCATCTTCTCAGTAGCGAGGGGAACTTCCCTTACTCATCAAGGTGAGTTAGTTCCCTGTTGTGAAATATCTGTCATACTTGAATCGCTGTTTTTGATTATTATTTGCATTGTAATTACGGTGGCTACTTGAATCATATTTTGAAATTTGATGAATTTTTTTTTTGTGTGCGTGTTGATGATAACTGGACTATCAAAGTCTGATCAACCTTTGAGTCATTCATACACTTATTTGGCGTAACGAACCTGAAATTAATTTTTGCGTCTTTGTTGTGTTCTGTATATTTTTTTTATTGGATATGATCCTTTTCTGTGCCTTATTGGCGTGTCTTGATTGCATATGCATTAGAAGACATTATTGTGTTTGGATTAAAGCATCAACGTCTGGTAGTTCCCAAAACCTAATTGATATGTCGAATGACACTGAGGTTATTTATGAGTTGTTTAGACGAGGAAAGTGATGACTGATGCATAAGATAATCATATTTTATATTTGCGTTACTGAGGCAATTTTTAGTTTACTGGATTTTATAATTTAATGACTGAAAATGAAGATTTGCTGAGTTTTACATATTGCATAACTCTTGCACACGGATGTATTAGATATGTTTTATCACTGATCATAGTCATACAAGCATGGTGTTTTCTCGTGTGCTTTTTCTGCATGGACCTGTTTATGGTCAAAGTAGAATACTCTATATTGCTACATGGTTGTGAAGTTATGCGTTTGGTCATCTTCTGATGCCTCGATGAAATACCTTCTGATTAATATGGGCCTACATTTGCATTGTGTTGCAGTTACTTTGGTATCTTTATTGCGTGGTTAGTTCTGTTGAATTCCTAGGTCCAAGACTTTGCAGCTGAACAAATAGCATGGCGGGTCAGAGCTCCAATGAAGGCTCCAGTATTGGCAATATTTCAGAGGGTTCAGAATCAACTGTTCAGCTCAATATCAAGACTCTAGATTCTCGTATCTACAGTTTTCAAGTGGAAAAAAATGTGAGCTATAATCTCCATTCCCGTGATTCTTGTGTTTTTCAAGCCCTTTTTTGTGGTAATATCTGTAGGTTAGAGCATAACTCTGGAGCTGGTCTTCAATATTATTTCAGATGCCTGTTTCGTTGTTCAAAGAGAAAATTGCAAATGAAATCGGTGTCCCAGTAAGTCAGCAACGGCTGATTTTTAGAGGAAAGGTCTTAAAGGATGAGCACGTTCTTTCTGAGTATCGTATCCTTTAAATTGTAGATTTTTTTTTTCATCGGATTCATGCTTAGTTGATCTGGATGTTTCTTAGTTTTAAGATGATTTTCTATCTTGTAAGTAAAGTACATTCAATATTTTCTCTTTATTCAACATCCTTATTAGTTTGGCTTTTAAAAAAACTTGGATTGCATGGCTGAAGGAAATGCTATGGCTTGAAGCAGAATTTTTTTTAAATGTTGAAATGGGTTTGTGTTTGAAATCAAACTATGGTGTTTATCTATTTATTTTCTAACATAATCCTTAACCATTTAAGATGTTGAGAATGGGCATACATTGCATTTAGTTGAAAGACAACCAAATCAGTCACAAGCTTCTGGTACGAGTTCTGGGGAGCCAACTGGTACTGGTACAAGTGGTAACCGAGGTATAACTGAAGGCTGCATTCATGTTCTTTTTTTTCTTTTTTCTCCTTCCAGGTTTTAAGAATTTTTTTGTAGATCAAGTTTCTGTTGTACTATGCTAATAATGATAAGTTTTATTATTTGGAAGGTAATGATGTAGGCTCAGGGGCTTCTCGTAATCGTGTTGGGCAAATTTCGCACAGTGTTGTTCTTGGGACTTTTAATGTGGGGGAACAAGGTGAAGGCATTGTTCATGACCTCAGTCGGGTTCGTTACTTTTGCATATATCTTGAGTAGTTCATGTTCATGAGTTTTATTCTATTAGTCTTCAGATAGGTGTTGGCCGTAATGGTTTGCTTTGTTATTGCCTGAAATACATTATGGATTGTTGTATTATGTTTTCAGGTTATTGGGGCAGTTTTGAATTCTATTGGAAATGGTGGCCAGAACACAATTAGTGTTCCTAATGCTACACAAACGTCTTCGGTGTGTATCACTTTTTGCTTGAAAAGATACCCTTTTGCTATATTTTCTATCATTTGTGTGATTTAACTGGGTTATGATATGCACATACATAATTTTCTTATTCATGAATGACTCTGAATTAAGTTCACAGCCATTTTATTGCCCAGGCTACTAATCTTCTTCTGTTATGAGATTCTCCTTGCAATATTGCATGGTAAATATTGTGTAGGTTCTTTCTGCTTGTCCATTTTAATTTGATCTCCTTAGATCATGAAGCAATCATGTGTTGTGGTATCTATTTCAGGTGGCTTATGTTTCTTAGTGTACAATGTTTTCACTGATTGCTCTTATAGTATTATTTCTCAAGTACCTTATGAATGATTATTTATCTAATTTTGGAATCTTTATTTTCCCTTTTTTTTTTTTGGGGCTTGGGTACAATGATAGATTTTTATTTTTCCTTATGACACTATCATGGCATGGTTAAATCCTCTATTTGTTATCGTCAGTTTAATTTTGAGATAGAATGGGTGCAGAACACACTGTTTTCCTTTCAAGTTAGTAATGTTGTTTTGCTACATGCTTCCTGCAATATATGTCGTTTGAACTAAGTTGGTGTGCATCTAAACCGGGCCCAATCCATCCTGTCAGGCTCCACCAGGGAATGGAACTGAAGAAATGAATGCTGGAAATCAAAACCTAGCAGGAAATCAGGCACAGTCCGGGCAGACATTTCCTGTTCAAGCATTCCAATCTCTGTCTCAAGTTGTTCAGATTCCTATGGCTGCAGGAGCTATACCCGCTCCTTCTCTCAATGCAGTAGGAACATAGTCTCTCTTCTTCATACCCTCTTAATTTTGTTTTCTTGAAATTTAATGCATTCTTGATAACATTGAACTTTTTTTCTTCTTCATTTCAGCCAATTCCTCATTCATTGAACACACTGTCTGAGTTTATAAATCACATGGAACAGACACTATCACAATATGGTGATGATGTTGAAACTGTAGCCCTTTTATTTTAAATTGAAAGGAAGTTGAAATATTTAGATTTGCTTATGCAGGTTATGCACCGAATCTGTCTTCAACTAATCCTGGAAATCAACGAGTTGAATTGCCATCCAATGCACAAGGGTTGCCGACACTTGAAGCGCTAAGCACTGTCTTGCGTCGTGCAGAACAGTTGCTTGGTGGTCACGCTGTTGCTGCGCTATCTGTAATTAACACATCCCATTTTCAAATATTCATCTTTTCCCCTTAATGATATAAATATTTTTTTACTGTCTGCAATCATTGGATATTTGTTGTCAGTATAAGTCTTACTGGCAGGAAGGCTTGTGAATTATAGATTTACTAAAAAAGAAAGGTGGTTGGAAGTTGCATAGGATAATCCTAAGTACTAATTTTAGGCACAATGAACTGTGGCACTCTTTAACCAGTTGTTCCTTAAAAGCATTAATGCGCAATATATTCGTGTTTGGAGGAAGTAAAACGGTGTCAAAATGACTGGCATTTTAGTATGCTTATTTTAGAGATTGATGGTAAAAAAAATTTATTTATGTGAACTGAATAATTGGGAACCTTCTTACTTTCCTCTGCTAGGTACCTCGTCTGCAATAAACTTGTTGTATCTAACTAAACCTTCACTTCTATGTGTGGAAATTCACTAATCTTAACAGGGCTTGATCTTTAATGGACTATGATAAGACCTGCATATTTATCGATCATGTCAGCTGATTAATTGAGGGATCTTGACACATCTTAGTCTGTTTTGTCAGTTAAACCTGGTTTGGATGTCAGGGCAAATCCAGTTGAGATTAGATTAGAAGATGTCTTAGTATTTGAGAGATGTATTTATTGCATACTCTCTTGCTAGATACAACCTCAAATCTTCTGATATCTTTCTGTCCATCCCTGACTACATATGTTGATGCAATAATACATAAATCTCTAACAGAATCTGAGTCTAAAAATATTTTTGTTTAACACAATGTTGTTATCATGATGAAGTACATATATGAATTGTAGAATTCATTAGTTTGAACTAGCCTGACTATCTTCACCCTTTATCTTATCTGATCATGTTTTACTTGTATTTTGCTACCGTAGCACATTGCAGGACGATTGGAGAGAGAGGGTACTTCTTCTGATCTACATATGAGGGGTCAAATACAGTCAGAGTCAATGCAAATAGGACTTGCTATGCATCATTTGGGTGCACTTCTACTTGAACTCGGCCGAACAATGTTGACACTGCATATGGGACAGGCTTCTGTATGTTTTTATTCTTTTCTTAAGTGATTTGATTTACTTTATCATGTTAACATATTGTTCATGATCATATTCTAATTTCAGGCAGAATCTGTTGTTAATGCTGGACCAGCAGTTTATATTTCTCCTTCAGGGCCAAATCCTATTATGGTGCAGGTTTTTCATTTATTTCGATCGATCCTGGTTTTGTAAATGGTGATTCTATGTGGCAGTTCATTTATTTAAGCATTTAAGCATTATATGATGTTTCGATCAGGTTGATTAACATGGAATAAACTTTTTGTTGTTGATATTTCAAACCTGGAAAGTGGAATTGTACATGATTACTTTGGTTTAACGTCAAATAGATTGTTGATAAATGATTGAAGATTGAAAGACAGTTGATGACCGCTTTTATTTCAATACCTTGTCCTAGTAATACTGTTTCATGAAAATATTCTTTTTGCAACATAAGCCTTCAAAACTATTTCTTCGCTCTCTTAATATAGGAAATTGTTTTGATGTTGAACTTGACTCTTTACAGTTGACATATTACACTATATGCTTAAGATTTCATGTCTTCAGAAACAATATAATCTAAATTCCTGCCGATATGCAAGGGAAAAATGGTTAATATTCGTTGAATTAGGTTGTAAATTGTGACCTCTGTCATGTAACTTTAATAGATAGTTCATGAAAGAAGGGATATTTTTACAGTCTGATTATATTTTTTTACATTTTTTTGTATACAGTAAGTTACAGCTGTATGATACATAAGGAAAGGAGAAATCAGTTAACATCTTTTTGGGATGGAAAATGAACTTTTGCAAGAGAAAAAAGAGAAAATTTATAACTAGTACTGGGGGCAAGATATCTTCAAAAGCAGGCTAGACAAGAGATAACAAGGAAGTTGAAAAAATTAATAATGCAGCAAGGCTGTCCAGTCTATCTGTATAGATAAAACTTGTCTTAGAAAATTGAAGGCTTCAGTCCATATATGGTTTTCCTGGAACACAACACGAATTTTATTGTGTCAGGTCTTGTCAACATGAACACTACGGTTTTGTCAATGAATTTGAAAACGGGTTGACCCAAATACGAATTTCTTATGTTGCGTCAATGGGTCGTGTTGAAAATTGCTACCTCTAATGGTGCGAGAGCAAGTTCAGGTTGCTAAGCCCTTTTGTATATAACAATGGGGCCATGGGCTTCATCTGTTTTGTCTCTTCTTAACTGATTGTTAATGCCTCAAACTGCAATTAGGAAAACACCCCATTTTGGGTTGTCGAATCCTGATCATGGTTCACTGGGGTGGGTAATTGTGTTTGTTCATATTGGTGCAAGGTTGACCATGAAGTCTGCTGCATATTTGATGATCTCTGAGAACCTTGTTCTTAACTGTGTGGATTGGTTTATAGTTTTTACATTGATCGTTTCTGGTTATGCTGATATTATGCTATTTTCAGCCCTTTCCACATCAGACAAGCTCCCTCATTGGTGGTCCTGTTCCTTCTTCAACTCCTGCAACATTAGGCGGTACTGGGAGTGCTCCTAGGAACGTAAACATTCATATACATGCTGGTAAATAAAAACTAATTGTACTTCTATGGTTGTACCTATGAACTATACAACTTCTACTAATTGTGCTTCCTACTAGGTGCGTCTCTTGCACCAATTCTTTCAGCAATCAGTTCTAGGCCAAATAATGGGGAAGGGACAAGAGGTGAACACCGAAATGAGCCTGGCTCTAGTGATTCAAGTTCTGCACGGGTATTACCTATTAGAAATGTCATAGCAGGAACTCTTCCATCACACCCTCCTGGTGTTGGAGTTGCTAGTAGCACACAAACTGGTTTTGGTGTTTCTATTTCACAGCCACCACCTGACTCAGCTCCATTGTCGTCTGTTAGAAACTTTGTTGGTAATATGCAAGGAGATTACACATTTCTGTCAGATGGTTACCAATTTATTGTTTAATTATATGTAGACTCTCAATGCAGTAGTATTTAATTTTCAAAACTGTTTTGCATTCAATCAGGTCAAATGGAATCAACTAGCAGGGACTTGTCTTCTGGGTCTGAATCAAGACCTGCTCTGGGAAATGAACGGCTAGATACCATAGGGATGAATGGCTTTGGGGCTGCCAGTACATCTTCAGCTGGCTGTGCATCTGAAAGTGGGGTACAGAAGGTAGTAATTTTGCCCATACCTGGTGATATATCTGTCCCTTACAAGCATAGATTTTAATTTACTGAAATTTTCCTCTCAATCACAACCAGCCCCAAAATGAGGCAGTCCAAACCTGTAGTAATGATGATAGAGATGTTTTGGTCGACAAATTTGTTTCGAGTTCTTCCAATCAAGATTTGCAAAGTTGTTCTAGTGGAGAAACAATAGTAAAATCAGAAAAAGTACATGATGCTCCATCTGTAAGTGAAAGACAAGATGTAACTGTACCTGCCAAAGCTGCTCCACTAGGATTGGGTATGAGTGGTTTGGAACGCAAGGTGAGCTTATTGGTTATTATTTTTTGAATAAGAAGCTAAATTTCCCAATTGATGTAGCATGCTATGTAAATTGATTTGTTTGCTGTGTTGTTGGAATGCTATTTGCATAGTGTTTGAAAGGCTGCTGGATGAGTCTTCCTCTTCCCTTTGAATTTATATATTTACTTCCCCCCTTTTTTATTGAAGTTATGTTCTATTATGCTTGCCGGAGCAGTTTTCTCTCCCTACTCCAACACATTGTATTATCCTGAATGTGTTGCTATCAACATCAACATCACCTTTATCCCAAATTAGTTGAGATTGGTGGTAGATGAATCCAAATGAAAAATATGAAAAGATTGAGGAAAAACAAAAAAAAAAGGATGAAAAAAATTAAGAAATAAAATTATATAAGTAACAACTAAAAAATAGAAAAAAATAGCAATAAACAATTAAAAAGAAAAATAAAATAAAGTGAAAAAAAGATAAATACGAGAAAAAAAACAGATGAGAGAAAAAAGAAAGTAAAAATAGGAATAAAAAAAATTGAAGAAATAAGAGGAAAATAAATAAATAAGAGAAAAAAAAACCTTTAAAAATCGGTACAGGTGATATACAAGGCTTAGGATTCTGATACTGTGCCTTTGCAAATGAAGAAAATATTTTACTATGTACTAATTAGAAACTGAAAACATATAGATTCAGAATGTGGTTATTTTATGACACTGGTTTGTCAGATACCCTCTTAGGTATTAGAATATATACTTTGATGTTGATGGAGCCATTCTGCAGTTTAACATTGAATTTTTTTAATAAGCTATCATAATTCGGAAGTTAATATGATGTAGCAATTTTAAAACATTCTTTTGACCTGAAGCTAATTTGTTGCACATCCAAGGCTGTGCATCAAATTTTAGACATAATTCAGAGGTTAATATGATGTAGCAATTTTAAACAGATTCTTTTGACCTGAAGTTAATTTGATGCACATCCAAGGCTGTGTTATAATCAATGTATGGGGATTTTTATAAAAAGCTGTATGGAGATTTCATTTGTCATGGTAAACACAGATTGGTTGTGCTCCCAACCCTATGAAGATAAAGCATCCTGGGGTGAAAGTCTCCCCATTCCACCCCGTTTTTTCAAAAGTTATTTTGTGTTGGGCTTGCCTTGATTTTTCTGTCAATATTTGTCTTTCTATAAAGAATTATTTCAACCCAAAACCTTAAGGTGTTGGGCGAGGGCATTTTTAATGGTTTATATTATTCTCTAACACACCCGCTTACTCAAGAGCCCTTTGGGCTTGAAGCGTGGATTACATGGGCCCAATTTGTTTTTTGGTTTACCTTGTGCTTATTTAATTCCACTTAGAATGTGGAGGGTGGTGAGGATCGAACTCATGATCTCATGGTCACTGAAGCTCTGATACCATATAAAGAACTATTTCAACCCAAAACTTTGAGGTGTTGGGTGAGGGCTTTTTTAATGGTTTATATTATTCTCTGACACTTTCTAAATTTTTTACTTACACGCGTGGGAAATGGGGATATTGATTTACTTGTAATATGAGATGATTTCAGAGGATGAAAAAATAAAAAAACAAGTCATTTGGAGCCAGCAATATGTTGTCACAAAATAGAAAACATCAAATATTGAACTGCATGGAGTGTGTTACGTAATTTTTGACACATAAACAGTAATGGAATTGTAACATGACACATTTGTGCTTATCACAGAGCCTTGGTGAACTTGATTTGAAACTTCTACATCTCGTGCCCTTTATCACATTACATGACTATTCTTTACTCTTATCCTTCATAAATTTGTGTGCCAAAACAGAGGCGAACAAGACTTCATCCTCCTGTAAGTAAAGGTGCTGATGATGGATCATCCAGTTCTTCTGTCAATCAAAGTCAGCAAACCATAACAGATGGTCAGCGGATATTGCAAAATCTTGCAAGTCATGGATCTGCTGTGAATTCGAGAAATGCCAATGGACCATCCGAGCGGCCCTTTCCCTCTAGTGATAGCCAGATTGATGTGGCTGGTTTGATGTCTCAGGCTTTACATAGCCCTGCTTCACAACAAACCAGAGTCAACTCACCTGATGTCTTGAGGAATATGTTGCAGCAGTTCACACAAAGCCCACAGTTAATGAGCGCGGTGGATCAAATGGCACAACAGTTGGGCAGTCAAGATATGGGTAATATGTTGCAGCAGTTCACACAGAACCCACAGTTAATGAACACGGTAGATCAAATGGCACAACAGTTCGGCAGTCAAGATGTGGGGAGTATGTTTGCTGGAATGGAAAGAGGACAGGGTGGTGGTATTGATTTGTCAAGGATGGTTCAACAGATGATGCCTATTGTATCTCGAGCCTTTGGTGGGGGAATTCCTCCCTCACCATTCTCTGCTGCTGAACCAGAACCCCATGCACCAAACAGAGATGGAACACTTAACAGAGATGAAAATTCTGATGATCAAAGTTTACAGGTTTGTATACATGTGCTAACAGAAAGGCATTGGCTGTATTGCTGCACTTCCATGTTTTATTGTTTGCTTTTGCAAGCCTTTTCTTATCTTCGTCTTATTTGTCTGGTCTGCAATGGGATGTAATTAAATTTATTTGCCCATGGTTGGCCCATTGTTCACTTTACAAAATAGTCATTGGATGTATTGATGTGCTAAACAAAAGGGTCATTTGATTACTCCCTACTTTGTGTATTTTAATGACTCTAGGATGTTTTAAAAAAAATTTGACTACGAAGAACATAAATATGATCTAACTAACTATTTGTAAGTGAACATAAAATGTTTCTTTGAATAAAAGACGCAAGTTCAAATATTTTTTTGGGGGAATACCTAAGCACTGTTACCCATTTATTTTCTAAGCTGAAATGCTATATTAGTAGTTCTATTATGACTGTTTCCTTATCTTGTACATATTCCAGCTTGACCTTCAACTAGTGGCAGAGAGGATTGAGCGCCTGAGTCCACCTACAGATGTTTTCCGTGCTGTAGCTGAACATGCTGTCGAGCTGTCTGGCGGTGGAAATATTTCTGATGATCTTATAAATGAGTTATGCAACAATGAGAGTCTTGTCAGCGTAAGTATTTGTTTGTGTATGTCTTAGTGCACTGAAAGCTGCTGGTTGCACCGAATATGTTGATAAGCCAACCACTTCTTTTAAGCTTCTGCTTAATGATTTGTGCACAACCTCTTCAAAAATTGACTTTGTTTTTGCAGGAGTATGTGGAGATGTTGCGATATGATGCAAGTCAGCTACTTAAGGGAGATTCTGAGCCGGACAACTCCTAATTCAAGTTTCTGTGGATATTTACTTTCTGCTTTATTGCTTCTATTGCGTGTCGCAACTTTTTTGACGGATCATTTTGACGTGTTGCCCCTCTCAAAAAGTAAAATGAGTTTCGGCGTGTTGTGTCCCCAATAATTTGTTGTTCTGGATCATTTTGACGGACTTCCAGATCATGTGTGAAAATTTAAATATACACCACATGCCTGTGAGTTGTTTCAAATGTAACAGTAAAGCGTATAAGAGCCTCTGCTGTTATTCATACTCTGTTATGTCTTTCTGACTATATCGTCATTTGGACTCATTTTGGACTTATCAAATAGTCTTGTACATCTTGTGCTTTCGTTATTTTGTTTTGATTTTTGTTTAGTTTGTTTCTGTTTGTTTGGGGGAGAGGTGAATTGTTCATTCTTAACTTATACTAGAACGGAGAATAATATATTTTAAGGACCCTACAATTTGTCCGTTGAAGTCTATTATAGCTACCTTTTGTAAAGTGCACTGATGCTATTTTGCCTTGCTATACCAGTGGGTGCCAGCTTCTGAAGCTCCAGTAAGTTGCAACTTGGCTTTTTGTGAAATTTTTTTTTTGGGCCTTGTGGGATATATTTTTATCACGTGATTGAAGGATTCAAGTCTTGTTGACTGAGTCAACGGTGCCAATCTCCGACATCAGGTATTTGGTCATGTGGTAAAAGTACGCGAGTCTAGTTGACTCGTGCTAGAAATAGGGCCTAATAGTGAGATTTTACTGTAGCATTTTAAAAAATATTTGAGGGTCATGGTATATTTGATATTTTTTTCTCCCATAAGTTGCATTGTTGCCACATGTTACATCCGAAGGTGCACTGATGCTATTTTGTCTAGGTACAACTGTTGAGACATGACAGGCTTTTTGGGATAATAAAAAAAATTAGAATATTGTTATTATCAAATAATGTTACTGTTATATTTTAATTATTGATTTTTGTCAATTAATAATTATTTATTGTGAATTAATAATTAATTAATGAGTTTAATTTGCAGAAATAATAATAGTTGATTGATGAAAATTAATGGTTAAGATATAATAATGATATCTGTCACAACGAAAAATGATAAAAATGTTACAAAATTATTGTCGTTTTGTCTTGCCTATAGTCTCTATCGGCCTTGGTGGGACATGATGTTTAGTACGAGATATGAGGAGGCGAGACATTCTGGATGTTTTGTCATGTGACATAAAGACGTAAGTCCAGCTAACTCAACCGATGAGATTCATAATTTTATCATTGACAAAACTTATCCCGTCATGTCAATAGTGAGATTCAACTATAGTATTTCAGAGTTGTAGCAGAAGTAATAATTTTTTTAGTCCCATGGTTTTTAGTATAAATATTAAGTTGCATTGTTACATTTGAAGGTGCACGGATGTTGTTTTACCAGTGGATGCAAACTACTAAGACTTTGATTGCGAGTTTGGAGGGAAAGGGAATGAAGGAGATTCAAGGGGGAGAGAGAGGAAGAAAATTGAAGGCTATTTTCTTCCCTTATTTGGAGTTAAAAAATTGATAAGGGAAAAATATAAGGGGTTAATGAGATATTTTTACCATTTTATCCAATTTTTAAAATTAATATAATTATTATATTTTACAAATTAAATTAAATTTAAAATTTCTAATAAATTTATTTATGTACTTTTTACGATAAAAATTTCGTCACAAAATTATTTGTTTGTTTGAATACTTTTCGTAGAAAAGTGATGGAATTTTTTCTCCGATAAAATTTGTTATAAAAATAAATTTTTTATCAAAATTTTTGACGTAATTTAGTTTCCGTCAAAAGTTTTGACGAAAATAATTTTCTCCATCAAATGTTTTAAACGAAAAAAGAATTTCGTCAAAATTTTTGAGGGAAATGTTTCATTCAAAACTTTCGGCAAAATTTAGATTCTTTAAAGAATTTTGTCAGAATATATTTTACAAAAATATTTTTTGTCAAAATTTTTGGACAGAAAATAGTTCTGTCAAATTTTTTGATGGTAATGTTTTTTACCAAAAAACTTGACGAAAATATTTTCCGTCGAAAATGTGTTTCGTAAAAAATTTCAACGAAATTTTTTTGTTAAAAAGTTTAAAGAAAATGTTTCCGTCGAAAACTTTCGCAGGAATTTAAATTCTCTAAAGAATTTTGACGAAAATTTGATTTTGATGAAATTTTTTTCTGTCAATTTTTTTTGATGGAAATGTGTTTCGTTGAAAATTTTAATGAAAATACTTTTCGTCAAAAATGTAGATTAATATGTTTTTTATTGAAATATTTCGAGGAAATTTTTTTGACAAAATTTAGATTCTGTAAAGAATTTTGACAAAAATTATTTTTCGTCAAATTTTTTTACAGAATGGTTTTTTGTCACAAATTTTTATGGAAATATTTTTCGTCGAAATTTTTTGCGAAAAATTTTGTTGGAAATATTTTCCGTAAATTTTTTTGATGTAATTGTTTTACATCAAAACTTTTTGATGAAAATGTGTTTCGTCAAAATTTGGGACGAAAATATTTTCGATGAAAGTTTCGACGGAATTTAGATTCTATCAATAATTTTGACTGAATTTTTTTTTCGTAAAAAATTTATGTCAGTTATTTCTGCAAAATCTGGTTCCGTCTCTAATTTCGACTTTAGTTTTGAAGGAAAAATTTTGACGTATATGATTTTCATAAATAATTTCATCACTATTTTTGACGAAATTTTTTTCGTCGATAAATTATGTTGGTAGTTGAAACTTTTCTAATAATGTCGCATTTAAAAATAATTCACATTTATATAGTTTTCACATTTTAATGCTTAGAGCAGATAAGTAATTTTTAATATTTTCCCCCTTAAACCCCCCAATTTGGGGGAACTTTAATCTTAAGAAGAAGGAGGATTTTGGACAGTTTAGAAAAAATCTCCAATTTCTTTCCCCCATTTTTTTAAACTCTCAAACAAGAGAAGAGCTTACTAGGGGCCTGTTTGATTGTATTCTGATTTTTTTGTTCTTAAAATTGTTTTGTAAAATAGTTATGGAAACAGTTGTTTTCTATATTTTTTCTTTTTGAAAGTTAAAAATCAAAACAGAAAACAAAAACAACTCAGACATGTTCTCTAAATTTGATTTTAAAAACAAAAAAACAGTTATAGTTTTCAAAATATTTTTTACAAAACAAGTCTTACCAAACGAGTTTTTTAGTTTTTTTGTTCTGAAAACTAAAAAACTATTTTGCAAAACAGAAATCAAACAGAGCCTAAAATTCTCCCTTTCCTTTCCTTCCCCTCCTAAAACCAACTCTCAAAAGGCTTTGTTTGGAAGTTTGGAGAAGAAGGGAAGGAAGGGGATCCAGGGGAGGGAAGCGAAGGAAGAGAGGAAAATTGGAGGATAATCTCTCTCCTTATTTAGGAGTTAAAAAAAGGTAAGGGAGAAAAAGAAAGAGATAATGAGATATTTATACGATTTTAACTTTTATAAAAATTAATATAATTATTATATTTTACAAATTAAATTAAATTTAGAATTTCTAACAAAATTACTTATGTACTTTTCACACTATTAAAAAATATCATATTTTTTATCAAATTTCTACATTGCAATGCGACCAAATTTCTATCGAAAAAGAATTTTACAGTCAAAATACTTTTCGTTGAAAGGCGACAAAATTTTTTATCCGTCTAAATTTTTATAGAAATCAATTTTTTGTCAAAATTTAAAATGGAATTTAATTTTCGTCAAAAGTTTTAACGAAAATAATTTCTTAAATATTTTTGACGAAAAAAAGAACTCCGTCAAAATTTTGATGAAATATTTTCTGTCTAAAATTTTCGATAGAAATGTGTTTCGACCAAAATTTTGACGATTTTTTTTTCAAATATTTGATAGAAATGTTTCTGTCGAAACTTTCGACGAAATTTAGATTCCGTAAAGAATTTTGATGAAACATTTTTTCCGTCAAAATTTTTAACATAAATATTTTTCCTCCAAAACTTTTACGAAAATATTTTTCGTCAAAAATTTCGATGGAAATTTGTTCCTTTGAAATTTTAATGGAATTTTTTTTGTGGAAATTTTTTGATGGAAATATGTTCTATAAAAATTTCGATGGAATTTAGATTTTGTAAAGAATTTTGACGAACATATTTTTCCGTCAACTATTTTTACCAAAATATTTTTCGTCAATATATTTTATGAAAATATTTTCCGTCATAAAATTTCGATTGAAATGTGTTCTGTTGAAAATTTTGATGAAAATATTTTTTGTCAAAAATTTCGACATATATGTTTTTCTGTCAAAAATTTGAGGGAAATAATCGAGGAAAATTAAATTTTGTAAAGAATTTTGACCAAAAAAAAAATTCTGTGAAATTTTTACAGAAATATTTTTCATCCAAATTTTTTATGTAAATATTTTTGGTTAAAATTTTCGCTGTAAATGCATCCAGTTGAAAATTTTGATGGAAATATTTTTCGTCTAAAATTTTGACGAATTTTTTTTTATGGAAATGTGTTTCGTCAAATTTTTTGATAGAATTATTTTTTGTTGAAAAGTTTGACGAAAATGTGTTGGTCAAAAGTTTCAACGAAATTTAGATTCTATCAAGAATTTTGACTGAATTTTTTTCCCTCAAAAATTTATGTCAGTGATTATGACAAAATCTTGTTCCGTCACTTATTTGTCTCTTGGTTTGACGGAAAAAAATTCGTCTCTATTTTTGACATAATATGATTTTTGTCAAATATTTCATCATTATTTTTGACGAAATTTTTTTCGATAAATTATGTTGGTATTTGAGACTTTTCTAATAGTTTCACCTTTAAAAATGATTCACATTTATATAATTTTCACATTTTAATGCTAAGGGTAAATAAGTAAATTTTAATATTTACCCCCTCAAATCCCCCAAATAGGGGGAACTTTAATTTTAAGGGTAAGAGGGGTTTGGGAGGATTTTGCAAAAATCTCCAATTTCCTTCTCCTATTTTTTTAAACTCACAAACAAGGAAAGAGACTAATAAAATCATCTATTTTCTTTCATTTTTCTCTTAAAACTAACTCCCAAATAAAGCCTAATCTATTCATTTTGCCCCATCGAACAAGTAAAAAAAATAGGGGGAGGTAAGTAATTAAAAAAGAGAAATACGAAAGGTTAAGTGATTATTAAATTATTAAACCATGAGGGTTTAGAACTTATTCCTTGCAATAATTAAAAAGAAAAAGAAAAAATTTAAAGTGAGGAACAATATGGAACCAAACAAACTAATGAGGTGTATGACCAATGTAAATAAATGGTATTTTGTTGAACCTTCATTATAATTTGTTGCCCAAGAAAATTTTTTAAACGTCTCATTGTGAAAAAAAAAAATTGAGATGGTCATTATCTTTTTGGGTACTCTTGCGATTTACCTTTTGTTTTTATTTTTTTATACATCTTCTTGCGATTTACTTAAGTTAGGATTAGATAGTGTAAAGTTCTTAATTTTTTTTTAAAAAATTGGTGCTCTATTTTTATTATTTTAATCTTTTTATTTATTAAAAAATAGATATAACTAACATAAAATAAAAAATCAAACTATTAGGATAATAATAATTATTTCTTTAGCAACAATTTACATGTATAACAATATGTATTCAAATACACTGATCAACAAATATAAAAGACGCATGTAGATGTTATTTGAACAGACTTTGTTTACAATTTTCATATATCTCATTAGCACAGGGGCAAAAATGCAGAATGAACAGATTAACCCAATATTTAACATTATTAGGAGCGATAATTGATAGAAAAAAATGTATAAAGGGTTTAATGATTTTAGAATAGTGACAGTTTTTGAACTTTTCATTTTTATTTTTATTTTTGGTAATCAAATCAATGTATGAAGGGTCCCGGCGGTGCTCGAACCTTCGGCACTTTTCATTTTCATTTTTTTTTTGTAATAAAAAATTTCAATAACTGTTAAAATTCATGTTCTTTAATTACAGTTACATGGTGTTCAAATTAGTTTTTGCATAATTTAATTAATTCACCTATGGTTAAATGTAAATTTAACTATAAAACAAACCGTAGCAAGTTTTTGAACTTTTCGTTTTCTTTTTTTGTTTTAAAAAAAAAGTTTAAAATCTTGTTACGGTTTGTTTTATAGTTACATTATGTTCAAATTAGTTTGTACATATTCTAATTGGGATTAATGTTTTTTCTATTGTATGAAATAATTTAATTTTTTGTACACATAAAAGCGTGTTATGCTCATATTTTCTTTCTTTCTTTTTCTCTTTTTTTCACATGGCCCCACATGTGCTCTACACATTTTTATGTTTGTGTACGAGATAAAATTACCTCATATAACATAAGAAACACTAATCTCATTTTAATTAAGGGAAATATAACTCTGTTGTTGCTGCAAAAAAACTTTTACAGCAACATATAGAAAAGCCAGGATACGCTGACGAATCTTGGCTTCTTTTTTTTTTTTTAAACAAATGGGTCCCATTTTTTTATGTGTCTACTATACAAAAAAAAAACCATGTGTAGTTAATTCCCTTATGGTTAAATGTAAGTTTATTTGTATTTGGATTAAAAGATTTACAAGAATATTCTTAAAAGTCTGACATCAAGGAATATGATGTTTTCTATTAATTCTTTTTAAAAAATATTTGCAATTATTTCAAGATAAAATATGCTATATGTTCTATGAAATAAACATAAGACTACTGTTAATTCATTAAATCATTTGTACCGAACAGACTGCTCTTGTGTTTAGAAACTTTATTTTTTTTTTTTAGAGTAAACACCCTTTTTAGTTCCTGTCAATATCTACCAAGTTCTTTTTAGTCTCTGGCAATAAAAAAGGACCAAATTGGTCCCTGAAATTACAAAAAAGGGTCATGTTAGTCCTTGTGTCAACTCCCAAATATGTAGAGTGGCCCTTTTCTTGTACTTTCAGTGACCAATTTGGTCCTTTTTTATTGCCAGGGACTGAAAATGACTTCGTAGATATTGCCAGGGACTAAAAAAGGTGTTTACTCTATTTTTTATTATTAGATTTAATATATATTTTTATGATTTAATGTGTTTGTACGAAAAACAAAAATCTAATGTAGCCACCCAAAAAACCTATGTATTGTAATAGTACACTTCTAATTTTTTTTTAAGTAAAACTTACTCGGTGAGGGTTATAGTTACCACCAGGTAAGTTTATCACCTTTACAACCAAACTCATCATCGTTAGATTAGAATTAAATTTAAGGGGAAGGATATTATAACAACCAATTAGTGTTACTACCAATGTTACTACCAATCAATTTCATCATTAGATCAATTATGTTGATCAAACGGTTATATTTATTTTCATCTTTGTATGGTTATTATTCCAATATTTAATACTTTATATTTATTTTCACCTTTTTATGATTATGATTTCTCATATTTAATGTTTTCACATTAAATATGGAGAATCATAATCATACAAAGATGAAAATAAATATAACCATTGGATCAATATAGTTGATCTAATGGTGAAATTGATTGGTAGTAACACTAATTGGTTGTTACAATATCCTATCCCTAAATTTAATGGCTTATAATTATTTCTTATAATCCTAATTTTTTTCTCTAACACATTTCCTTTCTTTTTCTTTCTCTCTTGGTTTCCATCCCCCCTCCCTCTCTCTAAGTTTGGGAATCACCTCTCTCATCCTCTCTTCATTGTTACAGTGCATTGATCTTCTTCAGTTTCAGCAAAAATATGTCACCAAGACGAATAATCGGACACGTGAGTCAATTCTTTCCATTGTCGCTGAATAGATTTAGGAAATCAAGTTTTTCACAAGCAGAAGAATCCACCAAAACGCAGCATGGCGGATGAATATGCCGCAAACTTGTCCAATTCATGTACAACATTTCAGAAATAAGTTTGCAAAAAGTTCAATCTCAGCAATAGACATACTCTATAACAGCGACCTTATATAGCTGCTACTAAACATCCAAAAAGAAAAGAGGCTCAAGAATTCAATTAACAAAACCAAAAAAAATTATGTCTTCATGAATTTCAGCATAATCTGTTTAACCCTATCTCCTTTTACATTAGCATTATGAAATTATAGTTAGTTAGGCACAATCTTATCATACTCAGATGAGAAAGGTGATTCCCAAACCTAGAAAGGGAGGGGGATGGAAACTTAGAGAGAGATGAGGGAATATGAGAGAAAAAATTAGGACTATAAGTCGTAATTATGAGCCTTTAGATTTAGTTCTAATCTAACGGTGATGAGATTGGTTGTAAAGATGATAAACTTACTTGGTGGTAAGTATAACCCTTCCCAACTTAATCTAATAATAATTTATGTTATTGTAAAAATGTTAAGTAGTTGACTTTACTAAAAAACAAAAACAAAAATGTTAAGTAGCTGTTAGGTGGGCTTTTTTGGGAGCAAACCTTTGGTGTTACCAATGTGTATCATTTGAGGACTATAAGCCCACTTAGTTCCCTTCTGGGATGGAGTCACTGTATGGGTTATATCTCCAGCACAGGTAGAGACCAAGCTATGAGATATAGTCCCAAGTATGAAGCTAATCCGATGATAAGGGGGGATTGGGTGTGTGTGTATGTGATTCAAGATAAATGGGCAGAATAATGATACATAAGATACCTCTTCTTGTGTATGGAGAGGGGTATTTATAGGGGAAGGTGATGTTGATCTTGTATGGGTTGGTGAGGAGGGGGTCAACCCTCCTTGGGATTTGCTAAGGGTGGCAGGCACTGCTATGGCAGCAGTGATGCACCCCCTGTGCCTGGCGATGTCAGCATGTGACAAAGGACAGTTACCTCTTATGGTACCTTGGGAGTTATAATCCTAAGATGAGACATTTTGGTGTCTCACCTAGGGAGCATCATCGTTTTGGGGGCAGTGAGGCTGAGGGTTGGTAGGGCTGACGTGGATAAGGGGTTTGGGCTTAGACCTTTGGGCCACTATGTCGTTGGGCTATCCGGAACAGGAGCCCCCCAGCTTGGTAGCAAGCGTAGGTTGGTGCCAAGATAAATGGTCTTGGGCGATACTCTCTAGCTGGCGATCTGAGTGGCTAGTATTGGCGGGATGAGGGGTCTCCCAGTGATTTGGTGAACATTTTGGAGTCTTGTACATTTGGCTCCTTGGCGGGCCATGTGGCTTGCGGGGTACTTCTTAGGCCGTCCACCCGTCTATGACAGGAAAGGTGGCTTTTCAGTTTTCGAGGGACAGTAATGATGGGTGCCTCCATCATTGCAATTAACTGCAGGCACTCAAACGTCACGAAGCCCGGCGCATTAAAGCGATGTGAAGGGTGTCTTGTCCCCCTATAATTACCATATGGTCCTTCATCACAATCGCTTATTATCTGACGGTTGCTTTATCCTACGGTCGCAGTTGTGGGGCGCTACACGTGTACGCCATCCTTATCGCTTTGGCCCTATTTAAAGGGGGTTTTTCCCTCTATGAAACCTTCTTCACTAATCTCTGGCTCTTCGTGTTCTTGCCTTCTCCTTTTTGGTTTTCTCTCTTCTGTGTGAGTGCTCGCATTGGTCCTCTTCCCTTCCATTCTTCCTTCCTCTGCAGTCTTCGTTATCTCAGGTACAGTGTTTCTAGCTTGTAACTTTCGTATTTCTTTACTTTTCTTTGGCTTTGTTTCTCTTATCTTCTTTCTCGTGATGGTCGAGTTAAAGGACTTGACTGGTTTGGTCTTGCTTGAGTTGGCGGTGGATGTTAAAGAGGAGGAGTTCGATGAAGCTTTTGACACGTTTGATGGCTGTGTAGTGGGGCCGGCTATGCGGGAGTTCCTCGCTGGTCGTGGTGGGGAAGGTAGTAGCGTCCCCCCTCTCCGCTCTTTAATTCCTGGGGTTGAGTCATTACCCCATGGTAGGATACCAGAGCTTCTGGGTTTCAGTGAAAAGGAGATACAAAGTCTCTTGCCAGAGAGGGCTTTAGGGCCTGTGGTTTCGTATTCTGGTGAGTCTTCTGGTTCCTGTCTTCATGGTGGGCGCCAGGCCGTAACTGGTGGGAGGGCTTCTAGATCTGGTACGCACCAGTCTGCTGGATCTAGAAGGCGACGATCTGGTGGATCTGGTGAAGGTGCTGGGCCTCGCCTTTCGCGGAGGAGTCATTCTAGGTCCTCTGATCGTTCTTATGATCATAGGGCAGGTTCGCGGCGCTCAGCTTTTGGAGTAGGGCGACTTATTCGGCCCTTATCTTTTCTTAATCGCCAACCTCAGAACCGTCCACTAGAACTTTATTACCAGCCTCGTCCCTTAAGAATAATCCATCCAACTGTTGAATTCCATGTTGCCTTGTGCACATATTGCGGCCATGCTCCCCCAATTCCCAAGTCCTTCCATTGCCGTAAGTATGACGAATCAACTGACAACCGACTAGGTAGGTATTACCCAGAGGATGCTCGGCTTGTAAGGTATAGCGTGTGGGACGCCATTTATGAAGACTTGGGGCTTTATAAAGTACTGTATGTGTGGTGGCCTTCTCCCTTAAGTTATTCAAACTTCTATACATCAAGTTCTTCGAAAACCTCTGATTCTTCTGGTAAGTTTCTTTGTGTTTGGTTGTTTTTGGTTGAGTTTATTAGTGAGGGGGTGTTCGTGGTTGAGGAGCAGGAGTTGGGCGAGGTGGAGGTTTGGGGCTTGATGATCTGTTGACTTCTGTTGGCGTCACTTAACGTGTTTGGCGTTTGACTGTGTGTTTGTCCCTCCCAGGTTTGAATTGTGGGTAATTTCCTAACTGTCATGGCAGTTGTACAAACTCATGAACGCTTTTTGGCGAGGAATTGGGCGGACGATGATGTGGTATCTTCTTCCTCTTGTTAGACAAATACAAATATTTTGAGCGAGGCTTATAAATCTGAAGGCAATTTTGACTTTACTGAAAATGTTGAAGACGAGATGAAATGGCAAAGCTTTGTGGTTAGAGAAACCGATCGAGTCTGTGAAAGGCCACGCCGTGAGGCGGTCTCTCAATGGCGGTTCATGGTGTATAAGACTCACTTTACCGATCAGAAAGTGAGGTTCCCTTTTTCTGAGTTTGAGATGGGAGTGTTAGCACATCTACGGGTTGCACCCTCTCAACTGCACCCTAATGCATGGGCATTCGTTCGAGTATTTGAGAAGATATGTCGATACTTCGAATGGGTGTGCTCTGTACGGTTATTCTTCTACTGCTTCCAGGTGTCGCCCTCACCAAAAAAGCTTGGCTGGGTTTCGCTGAAGGCAGGGACCAGACTGGGAGCGATATTCTCCACGTATGCTAATTCATATAAAAACTGGAGGGGAACCTTCTTCTGGGTTCAACCAGTACTTGGCGAGGGGGAGTTACCTTTCTTCCTTGACCGGGAGAGTGGGAAAAGTCGGATTGAGCAATATTGGACTAAGGTCCAGTATGAGGTTCTCGTCAGTCAGTATTCGTTTGGGTATGAAGCTTTGTCTCCGGAAGATATACTGGTAGTAGACTGGTTTGTGGAGGTTAAGGGAGGCTTCGAACGATGGCCTACGAAGAAAGTGTTGTGTTATAGAGGTGTGGCGGTGACTTGTACCATTTATGTCTGTGTTGCGAGTATTAACATTTGTGTCCTTTCTTTCTTGCGAGTATTAACTCCTACTAGTGGCGGGGTTCCTCCAGTTGTGCCTGGCCCCACCGCGAAAAGAAAAGATGTAGATAAAGGAAAAAAGAAGGAAATTCACCATTACAAGAAGAAGATTCGATCTGCGGCTGATATTCCTGCTGCCGAGCTGGAGAGAAAGGCGGCTGGCCCATAATGAAAGAGATGGCGAACAGGGCGGAGGTACGTCGGCGAGCGAGTATACTTTCGGATCCGTGTCGCCTGGGCATGAAAGCTTAGTCCCACCTCGGGGTGCAAAGATGCTGCGTCTTGAGTTATTTGAGTCGAGGCAGTTGACGGATAGCGACTGCTATGTCTCGGGCGATTTCTTTGAAGAATAAGGTGACAGTGGGATGATGGTGACTAGTGCTCCAGATGGCAGGGGGATTCTGGCGACGACGGGCGTGCAGGAAACTCCTTTACCTGCTGCCATGCCAGTCGGCAGAGCCCTGAAGTTGTCGGAAAGGGATCTTGACTCTACTTTCCCTAAACCTGTGCTGAACATGGTGGTGCCGGACCGATCAATCGCCAAGAAATCATCGATTGCACGCAAGTGGTCATTGGTCAAATTTTGGGTATCCAAGAGACTGCCCTTGCCGTCGATAGTCGTTGCTCTGCCTAAGATGATCGCCTCGAACAGATGGGGCGTAAAGTAGATGATCTGACCGCCGATGATGGACACCTTGGGAAGGACGTTAGTGACCATAAGACTGCCAACAAGACTCAGACTGCATTCCAGAAGAAGGATGGTGAAGAGGTTAAGCGCCTGACTTCTGAAAAGAAAGGCTTGTCGAAGTTGCTGGACAAGTCTATGGCGGAGAAGGAGAGTCTCCAATTGGCAAAAGATGCATTATCAGTCGAATTAGTCTCTGTGTATGGGAACCTTCACGCCGCCCAAGAAGACTCCAAAAAATTAGTTGGGCGGGTGGAAGAATTGGAAAGTGCCATGGCGAGCCTTCTGTATGAGTCTTTCAACAATGCGCTCCAACAAGTCTACGTTTGGCACCCTGATCTTGACATTACTGGTTTCAGCCCTGAGTATGAGGTGGAGGGAAACCAGATACTTCAGCGGATGTCGGATGGAGGGGTGACGGTGATTGAGGAGGGTCCCGAGACTGATGAAGATGATGACACACAAGGGGACCCCCATGTTGGCGACGCATCTGATGAGGGCCATCTCGTTGGGGATTAGACTGGGCAAGATTTATCGACGGGGCTTGCTGGCGTCACTTTATTTGGCCTGTGCGTGGAGAGCGATGGCGGGAGTGTCGTTGTCACTGGCGTGGCTGAACAGGCTTCAATGGTTGAAGATGAGGCGGCCCCTACGGGAGACCGCCAAATTTGATTTTGTAAATTTTAACTTTCACCTTTTTTCCATGGTTTGTATGTCAACCATGAACTTGTATTTCTTTTGTCATTAATGAAGTTTTTCGCGCCTTTGCTTTATCTTTCTTATTCACACCCGGTGCATGGGTGCTAATATATTGTAACTTTCAATTAACTAATGGTGGGGGTGAGGACTATCTCGTACCGTGGACGTTGGTTGGGGGTGAGAACCATCTCATTACTTGGATGTTGGTGAGAACCGTCCCAATCCATCGTATGGCGGGGGTGAGAACCATTCCATTACTTGTACATTGGCTGGGGGTGAGAACCGTCCCAGTCCAACGCATGGCAGGGGTGAGAACCATCTCGTCATTTGGACATTGGCTAGGGGTGAGAACCGTCCCAGTCCAACGCATGGCGGGGGTGAGAACCATCCTGTCACTTGGACGTTGGCTGGGGATGAGAACCGTCTCAATCCAACGCATGGCCGGGGTGAGAACCATCCCGTCACTTGGACGTTGGCTGGGGTGAGAACCATCCCTATCCAACGCATGGAGGGGGTGAGAACCATCCCGTCACTTGGACGTTGGCTGGGGGTGAGAACCGTCCCAGTCCAACGCATGGCGGGGGTGAGAACCATCATGTTACTTGGACGTTGGATTAGCTTACACTTAAAAGTAGTGAAAATTGACAATCACGTTTATTGAAAAAGTGGGGTCCTGCCTCGTTAAAAACCTTTCCCAGTAAAACCCATTAGGAAAAAAGCTTGAGAGAGGAAAAGAGTGCATGAAGTGTTACATGATAGTTTAAATATAATATCTCTTGAGCTTGTCAGCAGTCCACACCCTAGGGATTGCTTTCCCTTCCAGTGTCTCGAGGGAATATGCTCCTCTTCCCAATTTGTTTGCTATCCGGTAGGATCCTTCCCAGTTTGGGACGAGCTTTCCTTCACGGGCATTCTTGTTTCCAAAGTCTGCTCGCCTAAGAACCAAATCTTTTTCCTCGAATCTCCTGGAAACAACTTTCTTATTGTAGCGAGTGGCTGACCTTTCTTTGGAATGGCAGCCAGACTGAGCAGTGTGTTCTCAGAGCTCCTCCAACAGGTCTAATGCTTATCTAAGGTTTTGGTTGTTGGCGACCTCGACTACGTGATCTTTCTGCCAAGAGGGTTCGCCGACTTCTACGGGGATCATGGCTTCAGCGCCGTAGGTTAATTTGGAAGGCGTCTCTCTGGTGGAGGATTGGGCGGTTGTCCTGTAGCCCCACATGACATTCTCCAAGTTATCAAACCACTCCCCTTTATGTGCCTCTAATTTCTTCTTGATTCCTTTGGCCAGCATTTTATTGGCTGACTCTACTAGGCCATTGGATTGTGGGTGTTCTACTGCGACAAAGTGATGCCGGATCTGCAAATTTTCCATTAACTTGTGGAACTTAGCGTCAGTGAACTGAGTAATATTGTCTGTAATGACTTCCCCTGGGATGCCAAAGCGGTAGACAATACTTCTACAAAAGAACTTTCTCGCCTTTTGGGATGTAATGGTGGCTAAAGGTTCAGCCTCTACCCACTTGGTAAAGTAATCTATGGCGACCATCAACCATTGGACCCGGCCAACCGCCATGGGGAAAGGGCCTAATATGTCCATTCCCCACTTGTAGAAAGGCCACGGTGAGGTGATTGACGTCAACTCTTTTGGCAGGGCTTTATTTACATCAGTAAACCTCTGGCACTTTTCACACGTTTTGACGTGCTCGCGGGTGTCACGTTCCATGCTTGGCCAATAAAAACCAGCTCTCAGTGCTTTCTTTACTAGCGAGTGCCCGCCCATATGGTGGCCATTGCTCCCTTCGTGGATTTCTTCTAAGACGTACTCAACGTCGTTGGGGCTCAGACACTTCAGAAGTGGAGTTGAGAATTCTCTTTTGTACAGGCGTCCTTGTACTATGCAGAAATGAGCGCTTCTTCGTATTACCTTCCTAGCTTCCCTTTGGTCGAGAGGGAGGGCTCCCTCAGACAGGTAATTGACGATGGGCGTGATCCAGGTCTCTTCGGCGACTTCGGCAGCCGCGTCTGAAATGCTCATGACTATGCATGGGTTAGGCAAATTATGTTGGATCACAGAACGATTGTTACCTGGACTCTTTGTGCTTGCTAACTTGGCGAGGATATCTGCCCGGGTATTCCCTGCTCGCTTGATATGCTCCACTTCTACCGCTTCAAAGGTTTGCATTAACTCCTTTACTTTCTCTAAGTACCTGCACATTAATGGGCCCTTAGCCTGATATTCTCTGGATATTTGGAAAGTTACTAACTGAGAGTCACTGAAGACTTTGAGGCGCTGAGCTCCCAATTCTTTGGCTTGGATTAAACCAGCTATCATGGCCTCGTACTCAGCTTGATTGCTGGTAGTATTAAAATTGAAAGATATGGAATGCTCAATTGCCAACCCATCTGGGTTTTTTATTATCATGCCGGCCCCGGAACCTTTGGCTTTGGAAGAGCCATCAACGTACAGTTTCCATGTTGCTATTGGCAAGGCCTCCGTGATCTGATCACCAGGCTGTGAGTCCTGTGTCATTTTGGTTATAAAGTCGGCGAGAGCCTGAACTTTACTGGCTGTCCTTGGTTCATAGCAAATTTGGTATTCTGACAACTCAATCGCCCAAGACATCATTCATCCGACGAGATCTGTCTTGTGTAGGACCTGGCGGATGGGTTGATTAGTTCTGACGATGATCGCGTGGCACTGAAAGTACGATCTTAATCTTCGGGCGGAAAAGATGAGTGTGAGTGCGACCTTCTCTACCTATTGGTATCGGAGTTCAGCTCCCTGTAAAACTTTGCTAACGAAGTAAACAGGTCTCTGTCCCTCGCCCTTGTGTTCTCTGACCAAAACAGCAATTATAGCTTCAGCGCCTACGGCGAGATATAGGAACAGGGTTTCACTATTGTCTGGCTTGGTGAGGATTATGGGGCATGATAGGGCTTTCTTAAATTCTTGAAAAGTCTTTTCACACTCTTCAGTCCAAGAGAAAGTCGTCCCCTTTTTGAGCAGGTTAAACAGGGGGAGGAACTTGTGTGTCGAATTTGCAAGGAAACGAGTGAGAGCCATTATCCGGCCGGTTAGCAGCTGTACTTCTTTGACTGTTCGGGGACTCTTCATTTCTATGACCGCCTTTCATTTGTCTGGATTCACTTCAATGCCTCTCTCAGTGGGCATGAAACCTAAAAATTTTCCAGCTGGTACTCCAAATGCGCACTTGCTGGGATTCAACCTCATGTTGTATTCCCTTAGACTATCAAATACACTTTGGAGGTGTAGTAGGTGTTGTTCAGGTGACTATGACTTGGTGATCATGTCATCAATGTAAACGTTGATGATGTCGCCAATTAGTTCTTTGAACACCTTTTTCATCATCCTTTGATAAGTGGCTGCAACATTCTTTAGCCCGAAAGGCATCATGGTGTAACAATAGTTGGCGTTCTGGGTGATGAACGCCGTTTTCTCCTGGTCCTCCTCCAACAAAGGGATCTGATTGTAACCGGAGTACACATTCATGAAAGAGAGCATTTTGAACTCGGATGCGTTATCTACCAGCTGGTCGATACTGGGAAAAGGGTAGGCGTCTTTAGGGCATACTTTGTGACAGGATCAACGGACAGTCTGTGACAGCATACTTCGGGGTCAATTCCAGGCATGTCAGATGACTTCCATGCAAATAGGTCTCTATTATCCCGCAACATCTTAATCAACTTGCTTTTCATCTCCAGCTCAACGGTCGCCCCAATGGTTGTTGTTTGGTGGTCAACATCGCCTAGAACAACATGTTCTAATGCTCCGTCAGGGGTGGATCTGGAGTGTTCCCGCCGGGGGGTCATCTCTTGCGTCAAACTCCACCTGAAAACACTGCTCTTGCTCTTTCTCCTTCCTGCTAGAGCTTTCATCCATTGGCTGTGCTGTTGGCATGCCGGTTGGTCTCTGAAGGTGACCTTGGATATAGGTTTGAAGGAGATGTTATAGCAGCTTCTGGCCACTATTTGGTCCCCTCGTACCGTTGCGATCTTGTTTTCCCTTGCCACAAATTTCATGGCGAGATGGGGGTGAGAGATGCTGACCTCAAAGGCGACAAACATCCTTCTACCGAGGATGGCGTTATACGCTGAAGGAGTGTCGAGTACTAAGAATTGAATGTCTGATGACTTTGAAGTGGGTGGCGTTCCCATTGACAGTCGTAGGTTGATCATGCTGAGGGGTTTGGTGACTGTTGCATTGAAGCCTAATAGTTCCCCAACTACCAGGGAACCCTGAAACAAGGTAAAAATAAAATGTCAGCAGAGCTCCCATGGTCAACGAACACTCGATTCACGCCAAAGTTGGCGATTATAGCTTGAATGATGAAGAGATCATCATGCCCGGGAAGGACATCGCCTAACTCATTGCTATCTCACACGATCACTGGTTTGGCGGGGCCAACTGCAATTCTTGCTTTGGTGATGGTTTTTCCTGATACCGCCAAACATTGCTTCAAATTCCTTTTTTGGGAGTTGGTTGTTTCTCCGCCTCCACACAAGCCACCGGAGATCATGTTTATGACGCCATGTTTTATGATTGCGGAGTCTTCCTCTTCTTCATGTCTCCCTCTAGCGTTTGGACCAGTTTGCTCTCTGTGACCTCTTGGGGAGCCTTCCCTTTGGTTGCATTCACGGCGAGAATGTCTATAATCAACTTGGTTAGCTCTCCTCCTTTTGGGTGACCTACTACGCCCTGGGCGACGCCTGGATGGGCCAACTTCACGTGTTGAGTTGCTAACCTTTCTTTGGGCTCCTCCTTTAATAAATTCATCAATCTCTTCTTTAAGAGATTTTCATTCTTCAGTGTTGTGGCCGTTGCAGCGGTGAAACTTGCAATATACGACGGGCGCCCTGGTTGGCTCTTGGCGTTGTGGGTAGGTCTTATGCTCCTCGTTGTATTCAGTTTGTAGTACACTATGTGATTATCGTCCTGGGGGGGCTCGCCCTACGGGGCGACCTGCATATCTATAGGACTTGTGAGTTTTTGTATCCTCCTCATCTTAGTCTTTATTTTTGCTCGCTTTCTTCTCCCGATTTTTCCCTTTATCGGATCTGCTCCCCTTGTATTCTTCGATCCGCATGAACTCTTGGGCCCTTTTCTTGACCTCTTCTAGGTCGATTATTTCGTGTCGGGCGAGTTCATAAGCAAACGCTCCTTGCCTCAAGCCTGACAAGAGTATGTGTACCTGCACTTTGGGGTCAAGACCTTGTACAAGTAAAGCCTCTTTGTAAAAACGGTCTAAAAAAGATCTAAGGGACTCCCCTGACTGCTGGCAGATTTTCTCCAACGAGTGGACTGATTTGGGTACTGGGCGACTTGTTGCGAAGTGGGTTTGGAACTTGCTCGCCAAATCATCCCAAGAAGCGATACTCCCAGTTGGAAAAGTTGTGTACCACGTCAACGCTCTCCCACCCGGAAGTGTAGGAAAGGTCCTGCACATGAGGAGGTATGTCTCGCCATGGAGGGTCATTGCCGCTTCGAACTTCTATATCCATTCGAAGGGGTCTGTATCTCCTATGTAGGTGTTGATATTGGAAGGGCCTTTAAAGCCCAAAGGTATAGGGGTTAGGCGTAGGTCATCCGTTAAGGGTTTGTTGCGTCCAGAGGTGTTGACGGGTGTGGCACGCACATTCAGGTTAGGTGGGTTTGCGTCGGGCAGAGGACGGTGAGCTTGAGGGGCTTCCACTGAAAATGAGAGAGCTGGGGCGTGATGGATGCCGTGTTGAGGAGGAGGTTGTACCATGGAATGGGACCCCGGTAGCTATAGGCGGTACGGGGTACGGGGCACCCACGTGATGGGTGTAAGGTCAAGGTGGATATCTGGTGACTATCGGCATTCTGTGGTCATTGTACATAACCACAAGTTGGCTTCTGGGGGGTTGTTGATATATGGGAGGTGGAACTGTTTGAGGGACTGTGACGGGAAATGGCATTCCGTAGTGGACTTCAGGCGGTGCGGTTGAGTTGGGACCAAGTTTTCTTCTTGGACCTCATGTATGGCCACGTGACGGTCCAACCGTGTTACTCTGGCTTCAGCCATCGATGGTTGTGCGCCAACAGACTGTAGTACCGACGAGAGACCCTCTGCTGCTGCTTGCTGGATCGGCGCTGATTGTACGGATGGTGGGAAACTGGAGCGGACTGTTTGTACATGGCCTTCAGGGGTAGTAGCTCTTGGCTGATATGTTCTCCTCGTTGTGACTACCATTCTGGGTGAAAGATCTTCCTTTTGTAGGTCGTTGGAAATATCTCCAGCACAGGTAGAGACCAAGCTAGGAGATATAGTCCCAAGTACGAAGCTAATCCGATGATAAGGGAGGATTGTGTGTGTGTGTGTGTGTGTGTGTGACTCAAGATAAATGGTCAGAATAACGATACATAAGATACCTCTTCTTGTGTATGGAGAGGGGTATTTATAGGGGAAGGTGATGTTGATCTTGTATAGGTTGGTGAGGAGGGGGTCAACGCTCCTTGGGATTTGCTAAGGGTGGCAGACACTGCTATGGTAGCAGTGATGCACCCCTTGTGCCTGGCGATGTCAGCAAGTGACAAAGGACAGTTACCTCTTATGGTACCTGGGGCGGTCTCCTTGGGAGTTATAATCCTAAGATGAGACATTTTGGTGTCTCACCTAGAAAGCATCATCGTTTTGGGGGCAGTAAGGCTGAGGGTTGGTAGGGCTGACGTGGATAAGGGGTTTGGACTTAGACCTTTGGGCCACTATGTCGTTGGGCCATCCGGAACCCAATGTATCATGCATACGTGCAGTCTGTGTTACTAGTGAGGTAAGACAATGTCTGACTTGAGTTAGGCTGGCTTATAGATTCAACCTGACCTATTTACGTCCTTGTTGGACTCCAATTTAAAAAAGCATACACATATTTATAAAAAAAAAATTAATTTCCTTAATTTGATGTTTCAATAATGACTAAGTTCGACCAAATGGTGGTAGCTCAGTTGGCGCATGGGAGCTGAGCAGGTGGGGGTGAGGGCATGTGTTCGAACCTCCCCAGTACCACCTTTGGGAGGGGTTTAAAGCTTTAATCCTGGACCCGCCCCGAATCGGACTAATCGCGAAGCGATGAACCGATGGAATATTTCCAAAAAAAAAAAAAAAATAATGACTAAGTTCGAGGATTTCTTAATTCCTTTCTTCTTCTCCTTATGCTCTGCCCCTCTCTACAAAATTCGAATCACATGATCATAAACATAAAATCAACAAATAAAGAAAAAAAGAAAAAGAAATAGAACTCAGTCACTTAAAAAAATAATAATAATTGATTGAATAGTTATAGGAAAAAATACTTTTCCTGTTCCTTCAGAAGTATTTTTCCTTGCAACAGACTCAAAAAAAAAATGTTTTGTTTAAGTTTTTTATTTTTTATTTTTAACATTATGGATCTTACCTTTTTTGTTTTTTTCTCTTTGGAGTACCTCCTAGCTTCTGCAGTAACACCAGAAGTTGCAAACCCACCCATAGTTATAATAGAGCAAGTGGTTACTTGTAGGGTGGCTAATGCCTAATAGAATCATGGAATCCCTAGATGTAACTGATGTCTTTCCATGAAACTTGCCCAATTTCTTGTCAAACATGTTTTGCATCACAACTTGGCATTGCCAAATAAATAATTTACTGAAGGACAAAATGCAAATTTAAATAACCAAATGGAATATCATGAATTATAAACACCTGGATATTAGTTATTTCAACGGTGGTCCAATTCACACATGACTCCGGTCGGGTTTTGAAGAGCAATAGGATAAACAACTCCCTTGAAGAAGAGGATACATGTGCGCAAGCTTCTCTCGAATCCACTGACAACTTGATACGTATTTCGCTGTTCCTGTGAGTTTTTAGCATATTTGCTTCTTGTTTTAATGTTTATCTACCAATAAAGAATGTCAAGTCTTGTCTCGTTCATGAACCCTTTATTCTCCGGCATAATTAAATCTAGGTTTTTTGATTCGTCAGTCTTTGTGGATGCTTGTTGCTAACAATACATTGCTCTGCTTACAGTTTTCGTATTTGTCTTTTAGTCTCTGTTATTTGTTTAATAAAACGCAGAAGCTGAATATTTCTTTACGCCACTACTAAGGGTAAGAGCAATGGCGGAATCAAGGTGTCAAAAAATTTAATATCAAGAAAAAAATTTACTACGACTTCTAACATAATTATTTAAATTATGTATTAAATAATGTCCCATCAAAGCAAACAAATTTAGATGATATGTTATTACTTTGTATTGAGTATTTAATTTTCTATTTATATAGGTGGTGTCAAATTATAATTTTAACATTGATTAATTATAATTAATTATATAATTATGTAAAAAAAATTAAAACAAGTATGTGCCAAGGCACCTACTGGCATGAATGTGGCTACGCCACTAGGTAAGACAACCATTCTACTGTTTACACGTTTTGTTTGATTTTGTGTAGGACTAGTGTTACGGACTCGATAAGTGCACTGGTCGTACAAATAATAAAATGAATAAGTAAGAGTATCATTCTCACAAGGATTAGATTTCAAGCACCAATTCGCTATTTTCATTTAAATTGGATAACTTATCAAGAGAGTTGAATGAAAACCAAATTTAAAGCAAAGCAAGAAGGCAATAATCAAGTTTCTTTATAATCAAGAAAATGCATTTAGAGTTTCGATTTTTCTCAATCTCCCCTTTATGTTATGAGTTAAAACCCTTAATTAAAGGTCATTTTTATATCGCCAATCGACTCTCTAAGTTTATTAAGACTCAGTTCCTTGATATACTAATTCTTTACTCTTCTTGAAGAATTCTAGTTCCCAATTGTTCTTCAAAGAAATTAAGCAATAAATACAAGAATCACGAGTCTGCATAATTCGCATGTCTATTCCTAGATTCATATAAATTAATGATGAATTTATCAGGACCAATTCACACACCAACATTCATATTTTCATGCGCGTATCCTAAATCAATTAACTCATAGAAGGCATAAAGAAAGGATAAATTCATTTAATATAAAAAGAAAAGATTACATTAAAGGTTATTCACAAACCTAAGGACTTGATTGGGTTCCATCTAGCCCTAACTACAAATAAAACTATCCTAATATAGTAGAAACAAGAATGCAAGAAAAGATAAAAGCTTCCTCAAACTCCGTTGATGTAATGGCATGATGAATCTTCACAGGTTTCAGCATAATCTTGCCTCTAACTCGTCTGCCGCTCTCAAAAGTATAAAGAACACACTTCTTCGATGTCAAATGTGCCTTGATGTCAAGAACTAAGTAATTTCTCCGAAGAATAACTTAAATAGGTGGAGGAATCCTTCTTTTAGATGAAAACTATGTAATGAGCCTTAATTGAGGTCGCAAACGGGCACTATAGCATGCAAAAAGTGGCATATGTTACGTAGGTAGTGTGCTATAGCACCCTTGGCCGAAAGAATACACATATTATCAATACGATGGGACTAATTAACAAAACAAAAAGGACAAAGCAATAGCCCCAGGCAAAGAAGGATCAAGATAATGTAATTTAAATTTTGATCGAGGCACATACATAGATAATCTTGTTCTAAACAACGCGTAGGAAAATCAAATGAATAAAATATGATTATATCATGTTTGCCTAAGCGTTACCTGATGGCATAAACAACAAGCTTTTTCTGATTTCGCATCTTGATATTCCTTAGTCTGCAAAAACTATAAACATCATATAAAGAATGTTCTTAGAATATCATGAAAAAATCAAAATGAAAAAAAAAATGGTGTAGTCTATTTGGGATGAACTCGCGATGGTACAAAAAAGTTTAAGCGATTGGTGTTAAAGTGAATTTCTGGATGGGGACAAAATTGCATAGTAATGGCCAAGAAGGAGAATGAGGAAATAATTGGAGAGAAACAATTAATATGGCTATTATTATTTGCATGCTCTCAATCTCTTTCAAGGCCATCACTGTGAAATTTTGTCCCCCCAAAAATTCAGTAACAATCGAAGCTTTCACTGGGAGAAGAAGTGAAAGGAAATTATATCTATGGAGGTTTTAATTGCTTGCATCGCAAGTGATAAAAGGACTTTCGGATTATATCTTGTTTTAACAGATAGAGACGCACACATTAATTTGAAATCTAACTAACAGATAACATAATTTGAGATAACTAATTTGAAATATAACTAACCATAAGATAAATTAAATTAACTAAAAGAAAAAAATAAACTATCGGATATAATTTTTTGTTTTTGAAATTTATCTTATAACATTTGAATTGTGACTAACATAATTTGAAATATATTAATTTAGATTTGGTCCTAAAATTTAAAAGAAATTTAAACATTTTTAAAAAAAGAAACTTACCGATTTATTTTAAAAAAAAAATATTTTCTTTAAGAAATACAGGAGATAACAACAATTGAAAGTTTGAAACGTTAGTAACATAATTTGAAATATACTAAATTAGATTTTGCCTTAAATTTTAAAAGAAATTTAAACATTTATTAAAAAAAAAAAAAAAAACTTATCCGTTTCTTTTTAGGGATTTATTATTCTTATATTACATAAGAAAGATTTTTTTTGCTAGACTCCTATACACACAAATTCAAGATGGGTCTCAATTTACTTTTTCTCTCTTTCTCTATGAAAGTGGACTCTATCTGTATAAATGAGTTTGTAAGAGATAATAATTATTTCCTACTGCATGAGAAAACTATTATCCTTCTTTTTAAATAAGATCACATTTTTCTTTACTAAAAAATAATTTTTCTTTTAACATATACAGATAAACGGGTCTTCTAACTATTGGAACATTTTCAAACTTCTGCAACGTTAAAACTGTGCAGAAGCATCCAAAGTGAGTGACTTTATAATATTTTTTAAAGCAAGTTTGTTTTAAGTCATTTAAAAAAATCAACTTTCATAAATTACATTTAAATAACATTTTCTAACCCAAATCTCTAATGTTCTAGTCTCATTAATACAAATCAATACAATGGGATTAATTTATAAAACACAAAGTGCAGAGCAATACCCACAAGTAAAGAAGGATCAAAATATCAAAGCTAAAGTTCAGTATTCCTATTATGTACCGTATAATCTTGTTTGAAGCAAGTACACAGATACATGTGCGTGATATTCTGTCCTGGTTCTCCACAATACGCTGGCAAACCAAATGAATAAAACATGATTTTATCATGTTTGTCCAAACATTATCTCCGGACATAGACTACAATCTTTTTCATTCTATTACATTGGTCTGCAAAAATTATAAACGTTTAAGGGCCGTTTGGCAGAAATGATATTGTAGGAATGAATATGATAAAGGATTGAATAAGAGTAGGAAATGATGTAGGCCTACATAGCTTGATGAAGACATAGGAGGTAGTATGACCAAGGCAAGCAGCATGGAGGACATACAAGGCCTAAGAGGCCCAATGACAAGAGCAAAAGTTAAAATGGCTAAAGAGGCTCTAAATCACTTAGTGACCGCTTTATTTGAGACAAACCCAAGTCCAAAGAAAAAAGAGCTCAATATAGTATACTTAATTCATATTGAAGAACAAGCCTTGTTGGACATGCAAAATAGGCTTAAGTTAACATCCAAGTTGATGAAGAATTAAGAGTAAGAAGACTGCATTTTACTTAGCCCAAATTATGCACCTAATTTTGTTTCTTACATTTAGATAATTTTTGTAATAAAGCTTATTAGGCTGTTTTGCTTATTTTCTGTGCAAGAATATTTGATTGGATTCCTTATGTTTGCTGCGCACTATAAAAGAATACATCATAGCTTTTAGAATTCATATTTGAAATATCAAGTCAACCTTTTTTTTTAGACTAGTTCTCTTGGATTCTTTTGAGAATATCTGAACTTATCAAGGTTTTTATCTTTGTGGCATTCATAGGCTTATCAATCCTTGGATTGTGGTGCCTTCCAATTTTGGTTTCTAGTTTATTATCGTTCACAAAGTCCAACAGAATCAATTCCTAACCTCTAAATCCTCAATTTTCGTTTCAATCTATCTCATATCAGAACTCGCAATATACTCGATCTTTTTTTATGATTCTTGGGTCTATTTCGCGTTTCAAAATGTGATCTTCCATCTCGTTTTGAAATCTCTCAATTCTGATATGTGTAGCTTGATATATGATCGATTGCTAACAGGATGTTTTGGAAGCTAAATTTTGGGCATAAATTTCATTCTTAGGCGATCCAATGTGCCCACTTATCTTGAGATTCATATCAAAGCGTTATATCTTATCATGTGTTTTATGTGCTTTAAATAACAAGTCTAATAGAATAATGTTATCATATTTGATGTTTCAGTGGAACCAGATAATGTGAGAATATTTAATATGATATAAATAGACAAGATTATTCTTTATAACATAATTTCTTATAATTTTTCAAAAATGATTTTTAAACTCTTTAATTTGATTTTACATTATTAGAAAGTCATAGAAGTCATATTTAAAAATAAATATATTAAAATTATATTTCACCAAATAAATTTTAAATGAATTGTTAATATTAGGGTTGTTAGTGGTGGTGAAAGCGGTATCCGAGGCAAGTGGTTGGGTGTACGGATCCATATATCAAAGCTAATATTCAATATTCCTATTATGCACTCTATAATCGTGTTAAGCAGGTACATACATTTTTTTAGGGTTTTTCTTATGTTGTTGGAGATAAATTATCTTATGTTACTGAAATGAAATTATAAAAGAGGCCTACAAATGACTGGAGAGAGGAAAAATAGAAATGAGACCCACTTTTGTTATATGTGTAAAAAGATGGGTTATATCTCATTTTGAATGAGATAAATATAACTTTTTTTAATACATTTTTTTAATATAAGCCCATACATATATAAGTACATATGCATGAGCTTCTGTCTTGGTTCTCCATAATATGCAAGCAAACCAAATGAATAAAACATGATTTTATCATGTTTGCCCAAACATTATCTCCGAGCATAGACTACAAGCTTTTTTTATTAGGATAAGAATAAATAGGATAAGAGACACCAAATAAGTAGTCTAATCAGATAATAGTATCATTTCTAATGTTTGAGTCTAACTATATGATGTCATGATATATAATATAAATAGATAAAAATATCATTTTTAATATAATTTCATATAATTTTTTAAAATTAATTTTTAAACTGCTTTTTTTAAGTTTACACATTTTTCCTTATTTTAAATTATTAAAAATTATAAAAATCAAAATTTTAAATTAACATTTTAAAATACATAAATAAGTTACAATTATTTCAAAATAAAAAATTATTTTCTCACCAAATAAATTTTTAAAAATTAAATTTTAAATAATTTTCAATATTTGTAGCCGATGCCTAGTGATAGTAGTCGGTGGTGGTGGTAGTGATGGCTAGTGCGATGGGTGGGTGGCAAATAGTGGTATATGACAATTGTAGTGGCCGATTGTTGGCAGCAATATTAGTGGTTAGTGGTGGCGATGATGGTTGGTTCTTGGTGGTTGAGAGTGCCAGTGGCGGTGGCCCGAGGTGTGCCTGGTTAGTGATGGTGGCGATGGTCAATGGCAACAACGACGATGGAGGTGGTAGTTAGTGCAATCGTGGCAAGTGGAAGTGATGGTGGTGGTGACACCGGTGACAATTGTAAGGACCCGTACCGTTAATCAAGGAAATTAATTAATTAATTATATGAAATTAGAAAATATTTCCATAATTTACCCTAATAATTATTATGAGGCTTAAATAATTATAGTAAGTGTTTAATAATGCTGAAAGTCGCTTTTCTGACGAAAAATGCAGATATCGGTTCTGCTACTCGGTATAAATGTGTACCGATGAAGTATCCTGGAAAATTATAATAAGTGCGCGAATATTCCTAGAATAATATATAGGACTTGTAAAACAAGTTTCAAGTTAAAATAATGAGAACAGGTGCCAGAACTGATACTGGCTATGGAAAAGCGCGTACCGGATAGGTGCTGCGAAAAATAAAATAAAAATATGACAAATCTTAGAAAAATGAGTAGGTTCAGATTCCAAAGTTTGGGATTAAAATGCTAAGCGTAGCTATTAATGCAAATACTGTGCGATTAAAACTTAAGTGGGCTATATATAGCTAATGACACATGATCCTAGGGTATTTTTCCTTTGTTTCTACATGAGTTGGAGCTGCTGATCAGCCTCCTCCTCTTCCTTGCCTTCTTACCTTTGAGAAAAGCCACCAAGTTTTCACCTTTCCTTGATTTTCTCTAGCTAATCCTTGGAAACACTTAGTAGAGTGTGTGGTGAGTGTGGAGGTCAGCTTTCTGGGTTGTTTCATCTCTGTTTTGTTGAGTTGTGGGACTGAGTTCGTAAGCTTGGTTAAGGAGCCTTGTCATGACTTGGTGATGCTCCTAGAAGCCCTGTTGGTGTGAAAGAACCAAGCTTTATTGGTCCATTTTCGTTCACCTTGAAGTCAGTACCTTGGAGCTGACTTGTGAGCTCCAAGAGCACCTTTGGTTTGCTTTTTTGAGCCTTGGGTAGGCTCACCTAACTTGATCATGAGTTTTCTTGGTTTAAAGGTTCAGTCTTGGCATGTTAATGAGTTAAACAAGTAACCAACCTGTATAAGAACCTAAAAGGGATTAAAAATGCATGCTTGGACGTTTTAATGAAGTAAAAACCGAACCTTTGGAGTGATATCTCACGAAATGCAGAAACTGCATTCTGTCGCGAAATATCCGGATATGATATCCGGATATGATATCCGGATATTGATATCCGGATATGGGTCTGAATATGGATATGGACCCGACAAATATCCAGTTATTTTGGGTTTTCGAGGAACAGTAACGGTACTGTTCATACAGAACTGAGTTATGGGTTTGTGGACCCTACATTGTGGAAGTTGAACTTCTGTAATGGTTAAGTTAAGTCAGAATCAAGGGATTAAGGGCTTGTGGCTTTGTGAGAAGCCTTAAGACATGAAACGTAAGAAAATGCATTGTCTTTATGGCGTATAATTGTTAAGTATGATTATTGATATGATGATTGGTCCAAAACATATTGTGATTCTACTGTGTTTGGACTTTGAGCTTGTGTGGACTCTTGGCTTGGATAGATAGCTTGCAAGGTAAGCTTTCGTGTCCTCAGTTTAGCCATTGTTTGTTCCACCATGTCCCATGGGGGGATGGTTATATACATGATGTGTTTTCATGTACTATTTTATTGAAATGCTATGGAGATGTTAAGTGCAAAATGCTTATGATATGTATGTGGTGTTTCGCCTAGCCAGGAAGCCATGGGGTGGTCCTGGGGGCGGGTACAGCATGGGTTGGTACTGTGTGGGTAATAGACGTATTCCTGCACTTCTCTGATCAGTAGAATAGTTATAACACACATGACATGATTATCTGCTGCATTGCATTGATTTTGGAACTGATATTGAATTACTGCTTTTAGAACTTATATTGCACATGTAAGTGAGCTTGGGGTGGAAGATCCTTGAGGACCCCTTGTCTTACTGAGATTTCTATTTAGAGATCTCACCCCACGTTTGGGGCGCTTATTTCTGGTTCAGGTAATGCAGGGGTTGAAACCTCTAGCGGCAGGAGGCCGGAGCTTAGTTGATTGATATTTATCTGTTATGCTGATTGTGCTGAGATGCTGGATATGCCTGTTCCTATTATGTCTTTAGCTTTATTATCATGTTGTTGATGTTGAGACTTGTCGGGCTTGTGCCTCTTTTGGTGAGCATGGGGATTGTCTATGCCACATTGACTTGACTTTATGTTTTAGTTGTTTCAAGTTGTAATTAATAATGTATCAGGATATTTTCCGGACTACGTTTTGTGGTTCTGTGATTTAGATACTCACATCTATGTTATGATGTATTTCAGTTAGTTGTTGGATTGCAATCACATACAGGCGATATTTTGTATTGGGTTTTTAATAATCAACTTGGCTAAGTATTATGACATCATAATTGAAAGTAAAAAGTTATTCCGCATTTTTAAATTAAGCGTGGCTTAATACGATGACATGTTAACAAACTGAGTTAACACGGGGTGTTACAACAATTGTGGTGGTTGACTAATGTCGATGGTGGCTAGTGGTGACAATGGTGGTTGATGCCTGGTGGTTAGGGGTGGCGATGGTTGGTTGGTGATGCTGGTAACAGTGGCCAATGGCAATGGCACTGATGGTGGTGGAGGCAAGTTGGAGTGGCCAGTGGAATAGGTCGTGGTGACGGCACCGATGGTGACTGATTATAATTGTGAGGGATGTTAATGGTGGTGGTGGCGACTAGTGGTGGCAGTGGTGGTTGGTGCCTAGTGGTTGGGGTTGGTGGTAGTCGATGGCAATAATGGTGGTTGATAGCTCATAGTGATAGCCGGTGGCAATGGTGGTGACTGACTGGTAGGTGGTGGTGGCGGTTGTGGGTGATGTGGCTGATGGCTGATAGTGGTTGTTGGTCGGTGGTAAAGGTTGATCCTCACGTGCTCAACAAAGTTCATATAAAAACATGGGTCTACATTTAGAATGAGATGGATGTGACATTTGTTATCCTAAATCATCCATTCCTAATTCAAGTCTCCCTTCAAGATAACTTATCTTAGTAAAGACATAATAAAATAAGCTAATATGATAAACTTATAATATCCAATTGTTTCATCAAATAATAAATAAGAATAAGAGATGATAACCTATTTTATCTTGTCTTATCTATTTTGATTAGAGGTGCCAAAGTGGGCGGCTCGCCCCGATCCGCCTTTAAAGGTGGGCTAAAAAACTTAGTCCGCCCTATCCCATTTGTACGGGCAGGACGAATTACCACCCGGGCCAATGACATTTTACTCTAAAGAAATAAAAAAATTCAGCCTGAGCGGGCTGGCGGGGTGGGCTTAGAAAACTCAGCACGCCCCGCCCTGTTTGGCGAGCGGGTCGAGCCGATTTTGCCACCTCTAATTTATGAATTGTAGAGTCTATTAAACATTAATGAATAATTTGAATTCACTCTCATCCACATATTTGAGCAATTTACTTTAGTTGATATAACTGGGAACATTAGGTGGATCTAGCCTTGATAGAAAATCATATTAAGTTGAATTAAGATACATCAGGATTCAAACATCCTTCATCCTATTCGTTCATTCTAATTTATTAGTTATATAAATTTTTATATATAAATAAAATTATTAATTAAGATCGGGTATAAAATTTATTTTTACACTAATGTAAATTGATTAGTCTCGAAATTATATGGGAATGCTTCAATATTTGTCAGCTCTTTCTGAGTCTCCACATTTTGACTATTTTCTAGATTTGGTTAATTCATCATCATGGTTTTTCTTTTTTTATTGAATTTCTCCTGCGTACTTGCTGGCCTTGCTAACGTTTATGCAAGAAATGTGCAAGTATACGCAACCACAAGTAATATATGGCGTATTTGAGACCCCAATATCGTTCCCGCAAGGATCTTGGCGTTTTTGCTTTGAATAAAAATTGTAATTGCTACTCAGAACCAAAAATAAAATAAAATAAAATTAGACAAACTACTATTCTAAGCTAAGTGTGAGGAAAATATTTTTGAGGAGATTTTCTTTTTAAAATAGAGATTCAGTTGATGCAGAAAGTTGAACTAACATGAAATTAATTAATTGGGAGCATTTATATTTTTTATGATTTTCTCTTAACTTTTAGAGCAGAAAATTAGAATTTCTGATTTGAATAAAAATAAGAAGTGGCAACAAAGATTGATTAAAAACAGTATTTGAAAAAAAGTTGGATTTCAATTTCCCCTTCCCTCATTTGTTATTAAGTTGCTTGAAAGAAAAAAGTTGTTGCTTTTTCAAAAGTTTCAGCTTAACGGAAATACAAAATCAACTATTGTTTCCCAACAACAATTTCTTGTATAATTAACAGATGACATATCCATGTGCATCCATTAATATAGACCTTGAAGCACCATTTCCTTAAGTTACATGGGGGTAACTTCATCTCTGGAGCTATACCCATTGAGAGATATCTCACTCAACTTTCCATGTGCTTAATGTGAGGTCTAGTGTTGATTATTTTCCAATAATTCCACACCACTAGGAGTTGCCTATGTGTGGCCATCACATATCAAACTCATAATGAAAAACACAACATTAAACAAGCTGGAAGTTAATATTTAGGCTTTAAAACAGCAACTAATAACAAATGAGTTCAGGGTACTATTTCAACCTAACTCTAAAAAAATTTAGCTCATAACCATAGGGTTAAGAGCACCAAAACAATAATAGAAACTTAAAATTACAAATAAAGAAAACACGAACTAATTCTTAAGGCAAAAGCAGCATCATAAGATGCGCTCTGCACATACCTAAAAACAATGAAAATAAAAGTTCCTAAAATAGTGAAGGAAAGAAATTCAGAAGAGAGAGCTCCAAAACTTTACCCGTTGCTTCTTTATATCTCCTCCTCCTTGCAAGCAGCAACAACGTGAGCCCTTAGATCAGAATCCACGTGTCTATCTCTTTTCATAACTTGATTAATCTTCCTTTGCATGTGCATCACCACAGCTCAGCACTAAAAATTCGTTCCACACACGATCAGAATCTTTTTTTCCTTAGTCGAAATTTGTTTCTTTCTTTTTGGGGAAAAACTGATGGAGATGGGTTCAGATGGTAAATTGATTGGGTAAGAAAAGAAGGGGGAAATGATTTGTGGGCTGTAAGTACAAAGAAATTGTTATGGAGGTTGGCTTGAATTTGTCTTGGGTGAGTTCACAGGTTCAGAAATGCAATGGCAAGGGCTAAGGGTTTGTGTGAGATGAGCCATGTTGCTTTGTTCGATTATGTGGTCTCTCTCTCTCTCTCTCTCTCTCTCTCTCTCTCTCTCTCTCTCTCTCTCTCTCTCTCTCGTCTATTTTAGTTTGTTGTTTTCCTTTTCTCCTTCCAAGTTTGTCCTTCTGATTTAGGTACTGAAAATGGATGTATAATGGGCTATAAAAACTTGAAATAAAAACAAGATGTATCAGCAGCCCATAAGAAAATATTGACTAAAAAGCCATTATGTAACATGAATAAGGCTTAAACAAGTCTTTATTCAAAGACTCATCAGTACTCCAAAAACCAGGAAGAGAAGATAACAGTTTTTAAGCAGGTTGGTATATAATATGGTATATAATATGAGAAAAGTGTGTATCATTTTAAAGGATACAAAGTTATATCATTTTAAGTGAGAGAAAAAGATAAATTATGAGAGATAGAGAGGAGAAATTTTTTTAAAGATGTGAGTCTCACCTCTTTGTAAGAGTGAAAGAATGTAAGATGTGTCATTTGAAATGACACATTTTTTTTCCATATAATATATTCATCTTATTTCTCTATGCCTGTTGTTTGAATATTTGATAGAATTTGGATCAAGCAAAAGCCCTTGACGATTAATTAGTAGTAGATATATGATTTCATTGACTTTTTCATGTGCATCAGTTAAAAATGGACCCAAGACATTTGAGCGTATATGCCCCCGGATTGCGTTGGATTGGAAGGTTCCTCCTCTACAGCAAATCTACCTAGCCATATGCTGGTCCCATTAGAAAATGCGCTTTTAGAGAGCTGTCTATCATTTATACAGGTTCTATACTGTCACATGCAAATGTGACAAAAGTCATTAGATCTGGGGACACCAGTCTCCACAGTCAACACTACTTTTTTTATTTTCTCAACACAACCACAACCATGACTCCCTGCATCGACATAAAAGAAATTCAGAACCCTTGTTACAAGTTGGCACTCTCATGAATTGGAAAGTGTGAAGCATTCAAAACTAGTGGCGGCACTTCCGAGTTAAAAATGGAGTATTAGAATTTACAAAAAAAAAATGGAGTATTAGAATACCCACTAATATATATATTAAAAAAAATGGAGTATTAACTTAAGATAGAATATTCTAACAATCAATTAGTATTAATACCAATCAATTTTACCGTTAGATCGATTATATTGATCTAACCATTGTTGTTAAAATCTCGATTTATCACTACGATTTTACATATTTCCGATTTTTTTCATCAAAACGATTTTACTAATATTGTAAACGCTTTTACGTTTTTACGATTTTTTATGATTTTTTTACCTTACGATTTTACGTTTTACGATTTTTTAATCTCCTTCTGATTTTAGTTAAGATCTCAATTTTAACAACATTGGATCTAACGGTTATATTTATTTTCACCTTTGTATGATTATGATTTCTCATATTTAATATTTTATATTTATTTCTATCTTTGTATGATTATGATTTTTCAACATAATCATACAAAGATAAAAATAAATATAACCGTTGGATCAACATAATCGATCTAACGGTAAAATTGATTGGTAGTAAGTAATAAAATTAGTAGTAACACTAATTGGTTATGACAATATTCTTCCTCTTAATTTAATAAAAAATTTATGTTAATCGGTTTGGTGGGGTTTCTGATTTTCTTATAATTTTTTTAAAGAGATACACTTTTCATAATATTCCTACTATTATATTTATTAGATATTTTTATATAAATTCAGTTTAATTAATTCAATTAGTAATCCATCAGTAAATCAATAACTCATTGATTAATATCCAGATCGGTATCTTCTTTTTCACTATATCCAAAACAACATCCGTTTCGTTTAAATTTTAATTAAATTAACTTCGAAAGAATTAATTTGTGTTTAGAAATATTTTAAAATTAGTTTCAAAGAATTATTTCTATTAGATAAAATAAAATAAAATAACTTTGAAATACTGAATAATCAAATTATCCCGAACTAAGTGTGAACTTGTGGATTCAGATCATTCCAAAGTTCTGTCATCAATAATCAGCCATTTGATATGTAGAAGGGTAGTCGCGTAAAGTAAATACTTGATGGTGATCAACACATTTTCCATGGAAGGATGTTAACGACAGATAGAATCGAATTATTTAACGCAAATCAAGGTTAGTGAACACTACTAGAAAAGGTTGTAATCACGACAGGAATTTGCGACGGTCTTGGATATTAAAGTCATTGATGCGTATGATCCATGGGAAATATAAAAATAATGTTGTAGAAAAGAAAGTTTGGTCATGTTACAGATTATAACTATATATTTTTGAGAATATATATATATATAATTTGGGAGAATAGCTTCTGCTGCGACCGCAGAAGGCTATTCTCCTGCTTAAGACACATTGTTTTTTTTTTATAATTTTTTTTATTTTTTAAGTTAATATATTGTGGGACCCATTAAAAAATAGTGTATGCTGCAAAAAAAATTCTTCTCCCATGAAAGGAGAAGAACAAAGCCCATATAATTTTTAACATGACCAAATCTATTTCCTATATCATGACACATGCAAAACCCATAATGCATTTAAGAAACTACTAAAGTCAAGAAAATAAAAAATTGATTAAGTGATGAAAACTTATGAATTAATTATTGATATTTTACAAAGGAAAAATACATATTCATGCTATAAGTATTACTAATGTTAGAGTTCAACTTCTGGTTTTTAGTGGAGTAGTGCCAAATTTGATAATCATTTGTTATTTATAAGAAATCTTGATTAAATAAAGAATGACTTAAATTCACAAGATGAGGGTGAGTTGTGATAACTTATTTCACAAGAAACATTTTCCTTGCAATAAAAAACACAAGAAATCAATGAAATTTGATCAATAACATATTCTAAACATTATATACCCTTAAAACGGAAATGAATCAAAGTCTAAAATGCAGCTATAACAAAATCAAGTGCAGAAATCAAAGAGTTTAAGGGTTAAAAGATTAAACAACGTGATTTATCTTGGTTCTGTTGGGTTTAAGTATGCTCTTTTCACTTAAGTCCAATAGCTTTAGTGAGAGTGAGCCCAAAGACTAATTCTAACCCATGAAGCTTAGGGTTAGTTTTGGATTGGGCAGGTATATAAGCACACTTTTCTCCTTTTGTCTCCCAGGGTTACAAACATCAGTAACACAAAGAGGCAGACGTTCATCATCTGAACGGTTGCCCACACGACTCCCTGATCCCCTTGAGTCATAGCCTGGAAGATCAACCGCAGAGTGGATTTTCCTACCATTCGTGGTGCGTTGCTACAAATCGTGAGTCGTAGAAGGAGAACTGAACGTGAGGAATCGTCACGCTCGCTTTTTCACCTCAGGTAATCAAAGCGGTGTTCTTTATCCTTCATCGCATCGGTACGATGCGCTTCTGCGTTTCTGATGATATACCTTCATGTGGTATCAGAGCCGGATTGTGATGGGGATTAAGATCAGTTTTGATTTATTCAATTTTTTTTTTGTGATTTATGAAAATATGGCACCTTTATTCTGTATCTGTTATTTAAATTCATGTTGATTGTTTATAGTTCTTTTCATAAAAGTTTAAATTTTAATCGGTAAAAATGCTTTAATCCATGGAGGCTAATCCCATATAATTAGGTTTCCTCCTTGCTATTTTTATTTATTTTCGGAATTTCTGTGTATTTTTCCAATATTTTGTAAAAGTTCAAGATCGAGAAACCGCGAGTAAGATGCGCAGTCAGCACTGTCGGAGACTTTTCGAGGACTTACCGATCTCTGAATGGGAAGATCTATATATGGTTGGAAAAAGGACAGAAAGACTAACGCAAAGGTGGGTGGATCACTGCCATCGGAGCCTCCACGCTCCTCCACGCGCCTCCACAAGCGTCTGAGAGTGGCTGCCACTCTCCGTCAAAGAATGAGAGAGTGAGGGAGCGTCCGGCCACCTTTTTGGGCGGTTCCGGTGGCGGTTCACTCGTCTCTATGTGGCGGTCCTTCCCCTGGAGTTTCGGCCTGATTTGACTTCTGGTGACGGCACGGCAGACCTGACGGCTAGGGTTCCTCTTTCGCGTCCTAGGGTTTCTCACCAAAGGATTGGGCTCATGGAAACCCTAGGAGGGCTTGAGACAGATACTATGCGCTAGGCGAAAGTTGAATTCCAAAGTTGTAATATTTTTTATTTTATTTTTAAAATAGGAAGGCCATGGATTAAAGTAATTAGAATTTATTATTTAATGCTTTTATTGATCGGTATGTATTATATGTGCGATTAACATGATATTTGCGATAACATGTCATATAGGATAGGAAGGTGTCAGGAAGGTGCCATATTGTTGCATGATCACATGTCATACGTGCATATTTACTATTATGTCGTTATCGACTAGTATGATAGTTTATGCGCGTAATTTTTTATTTTAAATATTTCGGTTAAATAAAATAATGATTATTATGATTTTAGAAACAAAATATAGATTAATGATTATATTAATTTCAAAAATTAATTAAATATTATGATATTGGTAAAATCTAGAATAATCAAATTGATTATTTTTGGAGTTTAAAATCAAAACAAATTAGCAAGATAATTTCCTAAGAGAAAATTGTTTGAAGAAAATAAATTTTTGTGAGTTTTCTGAAATGGTCCTGGAATAACACACGATGCATACAGCATTCATGTATCATGAATGTGTGGAGCACACGCTGACGTAAAGTGACCGGATTGGAAATCAAACAAAATTATTTTCGAATGAAACATTTCTTGGAAATTGGAAAATTCTAAAATTTTAAAATATTGAATGGGTGAAGGTTTTTTAAAATTAAGTTTTCAAAAACCTAAGGGCTCCAATTGTGGGTTTATTAGTGAATGGTTATCGCTGAAGCCCCATCGGATAAGGATAATCGGATTTCACTAAATTAAACCTTAATATTTTCGAAAGTTTAGTAAAGTTTTTGTACGGCCCATCGTCGGCAACACTTAGACACTAAAGATAATTTTGGAAGTAAACAATGGTTAAATACATTCAACTTAGGTAAAGTTGTTAACCCTCTCATCGAGGCTCTAGCAATGGAACTAAATGCCCAAATAACAATGTTAGTTTTACAAGTATCTTTCCCATCGTAAGCCTTGTAATGATAACTAATGAATTGTTCAACAATAAACAATTAGTAGTTATTAGAATCTACTAGCGATATTTTTGTTTGTTGTTAATACTAGTTTGTAATTAGTGTGCTTTGACTGTTTTTCAGAAAAATGTCTTCATTCAATCCTTTAGCAACTATTTTGAGCCAAAAACCTATGGATGGTACCAATTACAAACAATGGAAACTAATCTTGATATTGTTCTACAATTCGAAAAGCTCAACTTTGTACTGACCACCTATATACCAGCGCAGCCTGCTGAAGATGCGCCTGATGCAACAAAGGCACAATTTCAGCATGAGAAGGAGAAATGGGAGAAGGAAAATGTGGCAGTTCGCTGTTACATTTTAGCCAGTCTTGTCAGTCACCTTCAGGAGCAGGTAAACATGATTGAGAGTGGGGCAGCTATGCTCCAGACTCTTGATGGCATATTTGCTACGTCTAGCGGCTCTGCTAGACAGATTGCGCTGAATACTGTCACTAAGACAGTAATGTCTGGAGGAAGTGTGCGGGATCATTGTTTGTCAATGATTGCAAACTTCAAGAAGGCTGAGGATCATGGGGTTAGGTTTGAACAAGAAGTGAAAGTTGACCTTCTGTTACAATCACTCCTTGATTACTTCAATCAGTTCAAGATGAACTATAATATGAACAAGTTTAATCTTGATCGCACTCAGCTGATGCACGAGCTTGAGAGTGCTGAACAGTCTCTGGTTAAGCAGGGCAGTGCATTTCATGTTGGTGAGAGTTCTGGTAAACCTAAGGGGAAACCCAAGGGTAAGAAAAAGAACAAGAAAAGAAGAAATCAAGGATTCCAGTAGCCAGGTCTGTTGCAGTGAGGAAGCCGAAAGGCAAGTGCTTCAAATGCGGACAACAGGGGCATTGGAAGAAAAATTGCCCTCGTGTGAATCAGCAAGGTATGGGTAATTTATTTGTGATTGAGGCTTGTTTAGTGGAGAATTACAATGATATATGGATCATTGATTTAGGAGCCACTAACCATGTTTATTGCTTTTTGCAGTGGTTCAAACATAGCTTGCCGATCAGTGAAGGACAAAGAGTGTTGAAGCTTGGCAATGGGGAACTTGTGTCTGCACTAGCAGTAGGACAAGTTATTTTATCTTTTAATAATTGCAGAACTTTGGTTTTGGAAGACTGTTCGTTTATTCCGGATTTTAAGAGGAATTTGATTTCTATTAGTTGTTTGTTTAAACATGGTTTGACAGTTCAATTTAATTCCTCAGTTAATATTAGAAGTTCATCTTCTTTTATCTATTCCGGTGAATTGTTTAATGGTCTGTATTTCCTTAGTCCTGCACCCTGTGAAATTAATCATGTTGAATTAGAGGATGATGAGCATACTCATTCTTCAAAGAAAAGAAAAGTTTCCAATGAAACTTACCTTTGGCATTTGAGATTGGGTCATATTAATTCTAACAGGAATCACGGTTTGGTGAAAAGTGGGATTTTAAAATCCCTGGACTTTGAACCAATGCCAGTATGTGAATCTTGTTTAGAGGGAAAAATGACTAAGCGATCCTTCAAAACCAAAGGGAATCGTGCCACACTTCAGCTGGAATTGGTACATACTGCTGTATGTGGACCAATGAATGTCCAGGCCAGAGGCGGGTATTAGTACTTCATCACATTTATTGATGATCACTCTAGATTTGGACATGTGTACCTGATGCGTCATAAGTCTGAGGCTTTTGGAAAATTCCAAGAGTTTCAGGCTGAGGCAAAAAAGCATCTTGGTGTTCAAATTAAGATTCTTCGGTCTGACCGAGGGGGTGAATACCTATCTGGCGAGTTCAGGTCTTACTTGACCAAAGAGGGGATAGTTTCACAATTATCTTCTCCTGGGACACCCCAGCAGAATGGAGTTGCTGAAAGGAGAAATATAACCCTTTTAGAGATGGCAAGATCGATGCTCAGTTATTCACCTTTGCCTGATTCATTATGGGGATATGCCTTAGAAACTGCTATGTACCTTTTGAACTTGGCTCCATCAAAATCTGTTTTAAAGACTTCAATAGAATTATGGAAAGGGTGTAAGCCCAGCTTGAACCATATTCGAATTTGGGGTGCTCCGGCACATGTCTTACAACAGAAGCCAAATAAGATGGACTCTCGTACAGAAGTGTGCATGTTTATAGGCTATCCTAAAGGAACCAGAGGCTGGTTATTTTATAGTCCGAAAGAAAAGAAGGTCTTAATGAGTACACATGCGACTTTCTTAGAGGAGGACTATATGGCAAATCACAAGCCGAGGAGTACGGTTATACTTGATGAGCTAGACTCGGATCAAGTTTCACCTCAACCTCAAGGGGTTCCAGCTTTTATTCCTGTATTTGTTCAAAGAGGGGAAAATATGCCCGAAGTTGAACATACACAGGAACCAGAAATAGAACCAGAAATTCAACATGATGAACAACAAGTGGAGTTACCGCTTGTGGTAGAACAAAATCAAATGGTTTATCCAGAAATGAATGAGGGTCCTCCTCCTGAAATTATTAACCCACCAGACTTGGATCATCCTGTAGATGCTCAACAACAAGTGCAGCTCAGTCGTAGTGGGAGATTGATTCGTAAACTAGCAAGATATCTCTTGTTGGGTGAATCGATTCAAGATGTCGTCATTGAGGAAGATGATGACCCCACTAGTTATGACAAGGCACTAGAAGATGTTGATGCTCAGGAATGGCTTGAGGCTATGAATCGTGAGATGGGATCTATGCATTCTAACTCAGTTTGGACTCTTGTAGAAGCACCTAAAGGGGCAAGACCCATTGGATGCAAGTGGATCTACAAGAGAAAGAGAGGATCGGACGGAAAGGTTCAAACCTTCAAAGCTAGATTGGTGAAGAAAGGGTACACCCAAATAGAAGGTGTGGATTATGAAGAAACCTTTTCGCCAGTTGCCATGCTCAAGTCCATCCGGATTCTCTTAGCTCTTGCAGAAAATATTGATTATGAGATTTGGCAAATGGATGTCAAAACTGCTTTTCTAAATGGAAATTTGGAAGAGGATATCTATATAGAGCAACCAAAAGGGTTCATAGCCAAAGGGCAAGAAAATATGGTATGCAAGTTGCAAAGGTCCATCTATGGACTTAAGCAAGCATCCAGAGCATGGAACATCAGATTTGATCGAGCTATTAAGTCTTATGGTTTTTTGAAAAGTCCTGATGAGTCGTGTATGTATAAAAGGATCCAAGGTAACACAGTATCTTTTCTAGTGCTTTATGTGGATGATATTCTCCTCATCGAAAATGATGCAGAGGTATTGTCAGGCATAAAGACCTGGCTGAGCAAGCATTTTGATATGAAGGACTTGGGAGAGGCCAATTATATTCTTGGTATTAAACTCTTGCGAGACCGTAAGAATAGGGTATTGCCATTATCCCAGGCTAACTACATTGACAAAATACTTGCCAGGTTCAGCATGGAGAATTCCAAGAGGGGAATTCTCCCTTTCAGACATGAGATTCATCTCTCTAAGGAGCAGTCTCCTAAGACTCCTGAGCAGAAAGAACGCATGAGTAGGATACCTTACGCTTCAGCGGTAGGTAGTCTCATGTATGCTATGCTGTGCACCAGACCAGATATCTGCTATGCAGTGGGAGTAGTAAGCCGGTACCAATCTAATCCTGGAGAGGAACACTGGATAGCGGTTAAACATATACTCAAGTACCTACGGAGAACGAGAGATTATATGTTGGTCTATTCTAGTGGGAGTCTTGAAACCGTTGGTTACACAGACTCAGATTTCCAAGGAGATATTGACTCAAGAAAGTCAACCTCGGGATATGTGTTTACCCTTAATGGCAGGGCCATTTGTTGGAGGAGTGTCAAACAGTCATGCGTGGCGGACTCTACAACAGAGGCTAAGTATGTAGCTGCTTCTGAGGCAGCAAAAGAAACCGCATGGTTAAAGAAGTTCCTAACAGATCTTCAGGTGATACCAGGTGTTAGTTGTCCCATTGTACTTTACTGTGATAATAGTGGGGCAGTAGCACAGTCCAAGGAACCAAGGTGTCACAAAAGGCAAAAACACATAGAGAGAAAGTACCACTTGATCCGAGATATCATTGAAAGAGGAAACACAGTGGTTGCCAAGATAGCATCAGATGAGAACCTTGCTGACCCTTTTACTAAGAGTTTGCCTGAACGTGTGTTCGAGAGACATATTACATCTATGGGTCTTAGGAGGATTCCAGATTTGCTATAGCTTTAGGAGTTAATTTTTCACTTTGTTATTTTGTGCTTTTTGAGCAAGACATTATGGCATTGTTATTTTTCTGGATGTTATAAATGAGGTATTTTTTATTTATTTCGCACACTATTTACAAACACGAAGGTTCGAATTAATTGTGGAGTATATGATCATATGGATACGTTCATGGAGCACATGATTATAGGTGCTCACAATTGATGAATGGATTCACAGCTGTTAAATAAAGTTGGGCATTTTATTTAGGCTGCAATATTTTATGAAATGGTTTTGTCCGAATCATTGTAAGATATTGGTGTGAATTAACATTCACATTGAAAGGATCAAGGAGAGATTTGATTAAGGTTATTTTTCTGTCATAAGGTATCAAATCTCCAGTTAACTATAGTTATGTAATTGCTCTTAATCCTGAGTTTATTATAAATAGGTAATGAAATAGTTTTTATTCTTTGATTTACCAACGGGTGAGGTTCGATCTATTGACGGCCAATAACTCGGTATTTTGGGAGTGAGATTATTTGAGTATCGGTATTTATGAGATAAACAACAAAGAGTTTATAGGAAATGTCCTCTTGATATGTTTCAGTACTTGGATAATAAAGACACTGGCCAGTGCAATAATCCATTAGAGAAACTATCATAGTCAAGTGAATAAATAATTGATTGGGTTACAGAAAATTAATCAATCAATTATAGACATTCTGTAAAGGGGCAATGCATATTCATGTTATAAAGGTCATTAATCTTGGAGTTCACGTTCGGGCTTTTAGTGGAGTAGCGCCGAATTAGATAATCCTTCAAAGATTATTAGGAGCCTTGATGAGTGACAAATGGTAGATCCCCAGGCTAGCTTGAGACAAGGGATGTGTTGTATAATCAGATGATGATGGCTTATGGGCTACATAGTCTTGGGTTTATGAACTCAAGTTTGTGTCCAAAAGAGCAAGTGGGAGATTGTTGGGTTTAAGTATGCTCTTTTCACTTAAGCCCAATAGCTTTAGTGAGAGTGAGCACAAAGACTAATTCTAACCCATGAAGCTTAGGGTTAGTTTTGGATTGGCAAGTATATAAGCACACTTTTCTCCCTTTTCCTCCCAGGGTTACAGACATCAGAAACACAAAGAGGTAGACATTCATCATCTGAACGGTTGCCCACACGCCTCCCTGATCCCCTTGAGTCATAGCCTGGAAGATCAACCGCAGAGTGGATTTTCCTACCGTTCGTGGTGTGTTGCTGCAGATCGTGAGTCGTAGAAGGAGAACTGAACGTGAGGAATCGTCACGCTCGCTTCTTCACCCCAGGTAATCAAAGCGGTGTTCTTTATCCTTCATCGCATCGGTACGATGCGCTTCCGCGTTTCTGATGATATACCTTCAGGTTCATCCTCAAACCACACGAAGGCTACATTCAGGCTATCATCGCATGTCCACTAACTTCAAAACTTTCAACCGGTGTCTGAAAAATTGAATGACAATGGAGTTTTAAATGAATCTTGACCAATCTTGATCTCTCTCAACCTATACACTTATTGGATCTCTTTAATAACTCAAATTACTTCCAGGAACAAATCGATCCAAAACTGATGAAAAATAACTTTTTAATCCAATGAAAACAAAAATATGAAGACACGAAGAAGAACAAAAAATTAAGGAGCCTTATGTCTCAAGTATGCAAAATAATTTCTAAAAGATGATCACTTCAAATTATGCGTAATATGATGTTATCTCTATGTAATTCTTGCTTAGAAACCCTCAATATATGTTTATATATGAGTCTAATGGATATACCGATCGTTTATATCCGTTGGAGATTGAAATCATACATTTTAGCTTTTTGTTACAGATTTACTCGGGTAAATCTCAAAGCCTTACTCGATTAAATTGTTCAACAGTAATTACTTGGGTAAGTCACTTATGGTTACTTTGAGTAACCTATTTTCTCAGGTAAATATCTTGTTTTTTTTTTGGGTAAATTGCATACAAAAGTGCCTATTAATGCAATTTAACCTTATTTCGGTCTGGTTCGGTATGGAATGAATTTATAATCATGGAATTGACTCGATCATCATATTCTATATTATAAGTTCATAACCCTAGCCTATTTAATGCAATTTCTTTAATCCTACTCACCTCTCTATGGTTTCTAATGACATCTCACATATGAATGAATGTGTCTAACCTCTGTAAAGCATAATGTCATGTGTGTGTGATCAAGTATGCATGAATGCACTACTTATGTTCCTAATGCATGTTTTAATCAACTAAGTATGAATAACTAGATAAGAAAGCTCAATAACCTTCATTTCCTTGGTTTTCATTCTTAATACAATATTTCAAACTTATTGAGCTTCTGAGTTGGCTTCACTTCCTTAAACTTCAAGCTTTAGCCTTCTTAAGTCTTCATTTGACTTTTAACTTTGATTTTAGGGTTGACTTTACTTTTTTGACTTCTTTATTGCTTTTTGCATGTTGGTTAGCCTTCTAACTTCATTTGGGACTTATAGTTAGAGCCGGCAATGCGGGCTCGGCTCAGCGGGCCAACCCGCCAAACGGGGTGGGGCGGACTGAGTTTTTCAACCCATCTCAAAAGCGGAGCAGGGCGGGGCAGACTCATTTTTTGGCGGGTTGATGGAGGGCATAGGCGGGTCAGTGTAAAATAGGCTCAGGCTGGCGGGCCAACCCGTCCAACCCGCCAAACGGGGCGGGACGGGCTGAGTTTTTCAGCCCACTTTCAAAAGCGGGGCGGGGCGGGCTGACTCGTTTTTTGGCGGGTTGATGGCGGGGTGGGGTGGGGCGGGGCAGGGCGGAGCGGGCCGCCCACTTTGCCACCTCTACTTATAGTACTGGTATCTTTATTGTGCTTACATGTTAAGCTTAATTGCTTGTATTTTGTTATCATCAAAACTTAAAATCTTTTACACTTCAAGCCTTTAGGATTCAACAACCTTAATTAATAATAGATGATAGATCCACATGCTAGCTTTAGATAAGGGATGAAGCAATTTCAATTGACGATTACTAGTGAGTTATATAGTTTTGCGCTTTGCGCTCAAGTTTCTACTCAAAAACAAGTGAGAAATTTTTGGAATTTGCTCTTTTACCAGAAATATCCCTGATTTGAAAAGGAATAGAGTACCCACACAAATCTCCTTCCCCGCTTTGACAATAACTTGAGAGTTCTATCAATCCTACACCTGATTTATATGAGGAGACACAAAACTTCCACTCCAGTCTTGAGTCGTCAAGATTAGATTTAAAAAGGAATAGAGTATCCACACAAATCTCCTTCCCCTCTTTGACAATAACTTGAAAGTTCTATCAATCCTATACCTAATTTATATGAGGAAACACAAAACCAGACAAGGGATATTTTGTGTGCTTATGCTACAAAAGGTATACTCTTTTTTATGTTAATGAGTAATGATAATTCGTTAATATTCCAAACTGCGATGAACCTAAATGCTTCCGCCAATTTAATTATTCCAACATTTAAACTTAAAATTAAATTAATAAATAAAAAGAATAGATATTTAATTTAATAAAATATTGAATTATCTTATATTTGAGTTTTTAAATAATTAAAATAAATAAAAAATATATCCCAACTACACTTATTAACAAAATTCATATAATAACACATATTATTCACGATCTTGAATTACAAAATGTAGTCAATAATCCAGGCGCTTTTGGGAAATATTCTCTTCGAAGATATTCAACCCGGCAACTTCTGCGAAAGTAATCATTTCTGGGCCCCGCAGCTCACATTATATACATATATATATATATATATATATATATATATATATATATATATATATATATATAAAGAAAAAAAATTAATTGATAAGACATTATTACCGTAATAAGCCTATAAATTTCTCTCTGTCTCTAGATAGATTTATAAAAAAAATAAATTATTATGAGGTACGTAATATTTATAATTTTTTACAATTATTTTTATAATATAAATAACATAAAATGAGAACTATTAATTCAATTTTTATATGACAGCAACAAAATAATTATATGAAATTATAAGAAAAAATTATAAATATGATTTAACTCTTTTTCTTATAATTTATTTTTTCATCGTTGATTTTGGTCTGGTCATATTTATTAATTTTTAATAAATTATAATCATTGAATTGACGGAAATCAACGGTGAAAAATATGTTGTAAGTAATTGTAAAATTTTTAGGTTATAAGAATAACACTCCTCAAATTTGTATATGAACTTTTTTCAAAAAGGATTATTTTGTATTTGAATACAAATTTTAAAAATATTTAAAATAAAAATTTTGTATTTTTTTTACTTACTTTGCAAACTAAAAATTATTAACTTCTAAACGTTATTATATGTGTTTAATAATTCTCAGTTTGTAAAATAAGTAAAAAAGGTACTAATTTTTAAATAAATAAATTGAAAGTAATGGGCTACTTATAATTTTTTTCCTTTTTAAATTTAACCTAAACACGCTTAAAAATATTGTAAAAACACATTATTATTAACACAAAGGCCAGCAGAGTGCGAATCACATTTTTTGCACTGCCCTATACTTATTTTGCAGTACATTAACATGACCAACTCGCAAAAGGACGAACTAGACATGTGCATTCAAAAACTACAAAATGTGCCTCGTCTTGTAGTACCGACTTAGACAAACAACACATGTGCATCCAAAAGTTCAATACACACACAACCGTGTGCATACAGTAAGAAAAGATAAGAGGTATCACATTTTTAATGTCCGTAAATTGTCCTTGTTACAACTTCAAACCCTGCAACAATAGTGCAACCAATCATGGTGGGAACTGGGAAGGGGGAATAAAAAATGCTAACCACTCGCTTGTTAAAATATCTGGCAACACATTAGGTTGCTAGATGAAGATTACCAAGTATAACAATTGGGAATTTAGTCTCTTTAACTTTAATGGTACGCATATTTAATTCTTGCTGGGGGAAATAAATAAATAAATCTAGCTTAAAAATAGGTATGCCTATGTACTACTGGAATAATATGGTACTACCAAAATTTGTTGATGAAAGAAAATTTTTGTCATGCAATTTTTTTTAGAAGTAGCTAACGTAAAAGAAAATTGATCTTTTCATGTGAAATTCATTTATAATAAAATTATATCAATAAAAAATAAATATTAAAATATTAAAAAGGTGAAATTTTATGAAAATTTGTGAACTTATTTAGTGTTTTTTGTGTTTATATCTATTTAAGTAATATAAAAATCTACATACTACGGTGATGGTGATGACAGGTTTTTTTTTTCACCAGACAGTAATTTGACTATTTTTGTTTTGGTTTATTACAGTTTGTTCCCTGTAGTTTCATTTATTTATTTATTTATTATTATTATTATCCTCTTCTTCTTCATTTTATTAATATATTTAGATTTTCTTTATTCTGAATTTTTTTCTTTTTTTTTTTAAATACTTACCTGACTTAAAAAAATAATAATAAATATCACAAAGTCGAAATTGACCGTTGTTTCAAGTCAACATACATCGACTTTTTAGCAAGATCTGTGGTTTACAAGGCATGAAGAATGCTTCTCCAATTAAGTCATTAGATTTATTCTAATGATAAGAAATTTTGGCAGATTATATTAAATTGTAGGGATATATTTTTCTTACGATTGTAAGAAAAAAATTACTTCATGTTGTAGAAATAAAAGTATAAATGGGATCCACAGATATAAAGAGAGAGAAAAAAGAGTGGTGGAACTCAACCTTTTTTGTGTGTGTAAGAGAATTATTTATCTCACGTAAAATGAGATAAACATAACCTTAATTTATTATATGTTGAATTTTTACTTATATATGTATAAAAAAATGATGCTCCAACTTTCTTACGGAATATTGTAAACAATGCCGCGTCTGCCAAATTCAGATTTGAAAAAAGATTTAAAATCCTTTGCATATTAACTCGTCACATGTGAGCCCGTGCCCTGACCTGGCGTCAAAACAAAACCACCATGGCCACACCACACACAGTTGGAAGAACAAAACGAATCCATGTGGGAGACAAACACGCACTGATCAAATCCTCAGCTCATTGTATTGGAGGACCCCACCACCGACACCCATTTGTAATTTTGTATATGAAAAAAAAGGTTGCTCTCAATAAGTGCATTTTAAGAAGAATTTAATATTTTTATTTTAATCAAGAAAATTTCATAATTATTTAAGCAAAATTATTGATTGATTTTTATATTTATCAAAATAAAAAGTTGTTAACCTCGTTATTTTTATGTAAAAGTTAGCAAATAACTTCTTCTTTTGTATAAAAAACAAGGGAAGAATTATATTTATAACTATTACAACATCAACTGTGTATTTCGATAAGTTACTCTCAAGTATATGTACCCCCTGATATTATAAGAATTATAAAAAAAAAGTTATAAATTAATCTGACCCAAAAAATAAATAATATTTTTAATCAAATAACTTAATCCTAAGAATACTTTAATAATTTATGATTATTAAACACATTAAATTAAATAAAATCATTATAAATAAAAATTATTTTATTATAGATAAACCGCTCTATTTGTTAGAAATAGATTTATTTATTAAACATATCGTGTTTATGTTTTATTGTTTATATTCTTATTTAGTGAATGAATTCATATATGAATATTTTTATTACATTATGATATATTTTAATAATTAATATAATTAACATAAGAGTTATATTTTCTCTCTTTATTAAAATTAAATTATTATTATTTATTTTATTAATGTTAACATTCAGTATTAAAAAAATATTTTTTAAATAAATAAATCTAAAAACACATTCATATTAAAATAAATAATTCAAACACTCGTTGAATTATTAAGAAAATAAAATCTTTTATTCAAAATAAAATGTGAAAGTTATTAACTTCAGCAAACAATTTCCTTTAAAAAATTATATATATTTTTTCTTGGAAAAAATGTCTGTCCTTTTAAATGACACAACTTGTGTCATTTCATTCTCACAAGAAAGTGAGACTCACATCTTTATTTTTTTTTTGTTTCTATCTCTTTCTCTCACTTACAATTATAAATTTTACCTCTTTTAAAATGACACATATTTTTTTAATATTTTTTTCCCAATAAATTTTAATTCTTCAAGTTCGTAAAAGAGACACGATTCTCGTTTCCTTCCAAATTCACTTCAACTTTCCCTCTCTTTCATTTTACCCTTCTCGGCTATATTGACCCCTTCCTACTCTGTACCGCACTTAAATTTGTGTGCCCCCTTCCTTACCCATTTCTTACCTCTTCCTCTTTCCTTTTTATGTTTCTCTCTCTTTTCACTTCATTCACCACACAACCCATAGACTAAGCATTATTAGGTACACCACAGCATAGAGTGTGTCTCTAAATTTTGATTACGAGCGAGCGAAAATGGCGCTCAACTTAGCCTCTATGCTGTTATTCGTTATTATTTCACTCTTTGCCATCACTCTTGCTGAAGATCCCTACAGGTTCTTCAACTGGAACATTACATATGGAGACATTTATCCCCTCGGTGTTCGCCAACAAGTATGTTTGTCTCAATCTTGTTAGGTTTTTCAGTTTCATTTTTGCCAGATCTCAATCATATATAAAAGCAAACTTAATTTTCTTTGTTTTGTAACACAGGGAATACTTATCAATGGTCAATTCCCAGGTCCAGACATTCATTCTGTTACCAACGACAACCTTATTATCAATGTTTTCAATAGCTTGGACGAGCCCTTTCTCCTATCCTGGTACTCTCTATTTCTTCACCTGTCTTTGTTTTATCCTTAATTTTTATGCATAACATAAGAAGAACGAATTTATGTCAGTAGATTTTTTTTATAATGATTATGCATAATTAAACTTTTCGTTTCTCTGAAGAATGCTTGATAAACTTGATATGATGTTTGCGGTGGTTACACGATTACTAGTACATTTTGGATGTTTGTTGAGTCACATTACTTGTAACTAGAAAGTACTACTTATGAACTATCCTTATCCCTTGTTCGGGGCACGGGTCAATCCGCCAATTGCGGGACATGGATCCAGATCTGGCTCATTGGTCTTATATTATAATATAATGGGAAATATGAGAATTATGTCGGAAAATTTGATCATGGTAGAGATTATAACTATATGTTATGAGTAATATATTAATATTAAAGTTATTTTTTCTCTTTTCGCCACGTGAGCTAGAGGTAGCAAAGTGTACTGGCTCCTCTGTCTTTGAAGGTGAGCTAAAAAACTCAGTCGGCCAAGCCCGTGACATTTTACACTAAAAATTAAAAAAAAAAAAAATTCAACCCGAGCAGGCTGGTGGGCTTGACGGACAACAAGTTTGAAAAACTCAGCCTGGCAGGCCGAGCTCGTTTTGCCACTTCTAACATCAGCTGACAGTCTCACGTGAAAAGAGAAAAAATAAAATAATTTTTAATATGATAATTATATACTATCCGTTATATATAGTTTATTTTTTTTTCAGCACCAAATTTTTTTCCGGAACATGACAGATTTGAAATCCCTAATATAAATTATAAAAAAAAATAAAATCTATACTGTATTTTCAAATTCATTTGATAAAAGTATGATTTTTTTTTTTAACTTTATTCACGCCGAAAGGGCAAAGAAGAACTTTCGTGATGAATTTAGTATTTATATTAAGATTAGAGGTGGTGTATATGGGGATGGAAACCATTATCAAAAGTCATTATTCCGAATAAATAATTGGCCAGAAGTGCAATTTGGCTTTCTTTCTTTCTTTTTTTTTGGTGAAAAGCAATTTGGCTTTCTACCCGGGGGAAGTCACAAAGTAAATAATATTGGATTGCTCATTTGCTTGTGGAAAATAAAAAGAAAAATGTGCAAGAAGAGGAAATCATTTTATGATTGTCGGTTTGAATTTCTGTTATTGCTTAGCCGCAACAATAATTTATATTAATTGGGGCCCATTTACTTTATTTATGCTTGGCTGGCAGTTCTCCGCTGGAGATCGGGATGTGAATATCACCTTGATTTAGTGAATATAACGACCTGTACTTTTAATTACAATAATAAGACATCGAACTTTACCAGCTACCATTCATTGAGAACTGTGAAGCCTTAAACTTCGCTTGCAAAATTATTAGGCTACGTCTGAAATGGAATGAGAAGTACTTTGACTTCTTCGTACTTACAAGAATTTTAGGACTATATTAATGTGGAGGTGCACCATAAAATTATTCGAAGAGAGGGTTGAGTGAACTTTTGGATTTGGAGCTGGCCCAATACTCAATAGATCTTGACTTTTACTAAACGTCATGTTTTATCATGATTGTTTTACAACAAATAAAAAAAAAAATTTCCTTTTTCCAAAACAAAAATTTAACTTTTTTTTTTACTTATTTTTTAATAAAAAATAAACTAATATTTACGTATAGTCTGATTCTGAAGGGTAAGTGAATGCCATGGTACATGGCTAGCATGCTAGTGCTAGAAGAATGAATTTGACTACTTGGGGATAAATGACATCTGTCGCTTTTCGATTTTATTTTCCTCAAACTACTTTAGCGGAAAAGAGAAAATGTTTCGGTGCAATATCTTATACTCAAAGCAATAGTAAATAGAAAAGTTTAAGGTTTAACCAAGGAAAAGGAGATTCGTTCTCTAGCTGAATTACATCTTGAAAGCAAATATTAAAATCCCATTTTGGTTTTTAATTACGCAAAACACAGGAACGGGATCCAGCAGAGAAGGAACTCGTATGAGGATGGGGTTTTCGGGACAACATGCCCCATCCCACCGGGGCAGAACTTCACTTACATACTTCAAGTGAAAGATCAAATTGGGAGCTTCTACTACTTCCCATCTCTTGCATTCCATAAAGCCGCTGGTGGTTTTGGTGGCATTAGGATCCTCAGCAGACCAAGAATTCCTGTCCCCTTCGATGATCCCGCCGGTGATTACACTGTCCTAATTGGAGATTGGTACAAATCCAACCACACGGTAATTGTTTATTTTCCCTTATTAATAATACTATTACTCTCTCTCTTTTTTCTTCTTCTTTTTCTACTATTCTCCTCGTTTTATGTGTGCCGTGGTGATCAACTAACATTTGACTTCCTACGTAACATTACACATTACTACACTTCTCTATCTTGGGACAGCTGGGTCTAGGTCGCATGTCGGCCATGTGGCTCAAGGAGAAAGGAGATCTCGATCATAAACGAGCTTTTTTTTTCAAAAAAACTTTTCAGACCATGATTTTCTACAAAAGCGGTGTACAATGTTCAAACTTGTTTTGCGGTTGCATTTATTGGTAATTAAGAACACATGAAACCTTTTAGAAATAAAAGAAAAACATTAAATATAATAAAGTATTTATTATATTGTTTGCCAAAAAAGTACTTATTATATTCAATATAAAAATAAGTAATAATTATTTTTAAATAGTGACAAATTTTAATATTAATAAGCATAATATATATTATACATATATTTTTTAATTTGGATAAAATATAAAAATATTTCAAATTATATAATAGATATCTATAAGTAATTTCATTAGAATTTAAAAAAAAATATTAAAAGGAAAATGTTTAAAATTATAAAAAAGATTTGTATAGTTAATCTAAAAAAAATAGTTTAAAATTTAAAAGGAGAAAAATAATTTAAAATAAGATATTAAAGTAAGAGAATGTATTTTAATTTAATATATAGAATGGATGAGATGCGGCAATGTCTTGAATGTACTCTCTGGCCTCTGCCACTATTTCTAATCCAATTTATTTTTATTTTTTTTATGAAACTTTAATTATCATATTCGATAGTTTATAGCTAATTTATTTGTATTACGTTACAGGATTTGAAGGCCCAACTTGATAGCGGTAAGAAGCTGCCTTTCCCTGATGGAATCCTCATTAATGGTCGTGGGCCTAACGGAGCTTCTCTCAATGTGGAACAAGGTATGCGCCCCATCAAATATGCAAGTCATCTATAATCCAACCTTCTCTTGTTATTTCTCTTTGTCCTTCTTAAAGAAAGTGCTAGTAGCTCGAGGCAACTTAGTTCTAGAAATCTGGATAAGTTCCTGCTTGGTTGAATCCCATTTTGCATGTGACTTTCACCCAAATAAGATTTTAACAAATGTGTCTATTTAGCATTGCTCAGTTCATATTTACGTGAGCTCTGTTTTCTTATTCTTGATTGTGATCATCATTGTTTTCTCTGTTTGAGGAGAAAAAAAAAAGTTGGGTGACGCGAATAATCTTTTTTAACCTTTACACCACAGGAAAGACTTACAGGCTTAGAATATCAAATGTGGGGTTGGAACATTCTCTTAACTTTCTCATACAGAACCACAATTTAAAGGTGGTAGAAGTGGAAGGAACACACACCCTTCAAACTACTTACTCCTCCCTTGACGTTCACGTGGGCCAATCTTACTCGGTTCTAGTAACCGCGGATCAACCTGCTCAGGACTATTACATTGTGGTTTCCACTCGATTTACGTCCCCAGTGCTCACCACCCCTGGAATTCTTCGCTATAGCAACTCTGCAGGCCCAGTATCAGGCCCACCCCCTGGTGGACCTACCATCCAAATTGATTGGTCCTTGAACCAGGCCCGCTCCATCAGGTATTATATTTATATGATTTTAATAAGACCATCTAAAACTTATTTTTAAACAAGGTTCTTTCTTTATACCAAAAAAAAGAAAAAAAGAAGATAGAAGGTTCGTTCTCACCGACTAGTTCTTTCCTTACGTATTAAGTTGTCCTATTCCACAAATTATTCATTTTTATTTAGAGATCTTTTGATAGCATACATTACTTGCTAATCTAAGATCATGTTAGAATTTTTTTTCATTAACTATATAGTCTAATACCTTGAAATGTATTATGTATGTAATTTTTTTTTTCATTAACTATATAGTCTCTTACGTAAATTTTACATGACTAATATTATGTATGTAAAGAGAAAAATATACATAAAGATACTAAATAAGGTCTCAAGGGCTTTGCCAAAATTTGTGAGACCCAACTTAGTTTCTTTATGTTTATCTCTGGAACACCGATTAAAATGCCACTCTTCACCAACTCTTTTACTTAAATGCCACGCGAACAGTGTTATTTTTCAATCTGCTACGGGGGCAAGTTCGCTACCCGGTGTAGCGAACTCGGTTTGCTGATGTTTCACATTTCTAGTGGATAATAAGTACCAATTAAGAAAAAAAAAAAAGGTGTGGAGTTCGCTACCTCGTGTAGCGAACTTGTTGTCCACTAGAAACGTGACACGTCAGCAAACCGAGTTCGCTACATCGGGTAGCGAACTTGCCCCCGTGGCAGATTGGGAAATAACACTGTTCGTGACATTTAGGTAAAAAAGTTGGTGAACAGTGACATTTTGGTGACTGTTCCTTTATCTCTTAGCTTGACCATGTGAAAAACTCCCGTGAAGACATCTATTCCCATCTATTCTCTTAATGTGGTTGTTTCTCGTTTGAAATTTTAAAACCTTGGTTTTAGGCAACAGTTACATACAAGAAAGAAAGCTTTTGCCCAAACCATATTGAAGCTTTTCAAACAAAAAAGCAAACACACTAGTTGAACTACTAGGAAGTAGGAACATGAAGAGAAACTGAGGATAACTATATATTGTGACTTTAATGTTGCACAATTTCAGGACTAACCTGACAGCAAGTGGACCGAGGCCAAACCCGCAAGGCTCCTACCATTACGGTCTTATAAACACAACCAGGACCATCGTATTGTCGAGTTCAGCTGGTCAAGTGAATGGCAAGCAAAGATATGCAATTAACAGCGTGTCTTATGTTGCCCCAGACACTCCTCTTAAGCTCGCTGACTACTTCAAAATCTCGGGCGTTTTTCGTGTGGGAAGCATATCGGACAGACCCACTGGCGGTGGCGTTTACGTTGACACATCTGTAATGCAAACTGACTATAGAACATTTGTGGAGATTGTCTTCCAAAATGATGAGGACATCCTTCAGAGCTATCATCTTGATGGCTACTCTTTCTTCGTGGTTGGGTGAGCATATATCATTTTGAATGCCTAGCATACATATAACATTTGGTTGAGTCATCAATCATCAATCATCAATCATCATATATGGTTGGTGTTTGGCTTTGAGAAATTGGTCAACTATTTGTTGGCTTCCCCTTTTTTTTGCATTTTTCTCAATATGGTTGGGTGTTTTTTCTCTTCATTTTTATTAAAGATGTGAAGTATTTCATTTTATATGTAGTATGGATGGAGGACAGTGGACATCTGCTAGCAGGAATGGGTACAATCTTCGAGATGCGGTTGCGCGTTGCACCACTCAGGTGAGAATAAGCTATAATCATTTTCATTGTCTCGTGGCCTAACTAGTGTATTATTATGTTGCTCGCAAGATTAGATTTTAGAACTGATTCAAATCTTTGATAATCTTGATTCCTTTAGGTATATCCCAAGTCATGGACTGCTATATATGTGTCACTTGACAATGTGGGAATGTGGAACTTGAGGTCTGAATTTTGGGCACGGCAATATCTTGGCCAACAGTTTTATATGCGCGTTTATACAACATCAACCTCAATCAGAGATGAATATCCTATTCCAAAGAATGCACTTCTTTGTGGTAAGGCAAGTGGGAGACACACACGCCCTCTCTAAGCTAGCAAACGCCTGAAGGATCCCACGCTTGGGCAGGGAAGGCATTCTAGCCTTGGAATATGAAAAGAAGTCAATTCTTTACCTTCTGATTTTGATTTTATTGTTCGGTGATTTTGGTAATTTATGATGGACATGTATGATTTCCACTATGAATGACCCCAGCTCGAGGTCACATTCTTTCCCAAGAAAAAGAAAAAGAAAAAGAAAAAGAAAACAATATTCTATTCCCTTTGTAATTTCCCAAATTTTACTATTATTACAGAGTAAGGTTATAAGGAAGTTGGCATTTGTCGATTGGCAGATCAGGGTGTCTCTTGCATTTAGCATTGGTTGTCTCTTCTATGATGTCTAGTAGAATATCTGTACTAAAATAAAAAGAAATAGTAGAATATGATGCTCAATAAATTTTAGTTGTAAAAATGCATAACTTTGATTTTCATTGGTTTAAGAGGAGTTGGGTCTAATCACACAAAATTGAGTTTGGTCCAAGTGGTAGTTGAAGGATGAATGCGACGGGTCCAGGGGTGTTGGAGAAGCCTATTTGTATGGGACAAATATGTGTGTGTGGCACCGTCGAGGAGGGGGGCTACAAGGTACTTCACCACTTAAGTCAGTATATGTATAATGAGATTAAGTAAATTGGAGAAGATAATAATACTTGGGCTATGAACCTCTCTTTTATAATAGCTGCATTACCTTCTTATTCTGCCTTTAGTACGGTGACATTCATTCTTATTGTTGAATTGTGGTGGTTTTGTCAGCCTAATCCATCCAACGGATGTTTTTAGTGAGCTATGATACGTAGGCTTAGCTAGAATCTCGTGAATATTCTTTATTTATTGGCTTTTAAGAAGGCTCATGAGTCATGAGTTATTGTCATTCCAATTTTGTATTCTCGGGATTATGTGTAGGTGTGGTGTACACACTTCCTTACTGACTAAAACTTTGACTTTTTGCCTTTTTGGTTGTTATTGGAATGGACTCTTTATCCTGTTTAGTATGGATTCAAATCAGTTGCCCATTTAGTTCGTTGCTTATACTTTATCATGAGTAAGGGGATGTATAGATGTTTCGGGATTATATATTTGAAGGACTGTTTCACGTGTGTGGATGTCGTAAAAAATAAAAAATTAGTGGATTACCTTCTATTTTAGTTGGTAACCGTCACCTCTCCACATAGAAATGGTTGATTAGACTTTGTTCGTCAGATTAATGATTACTGCTATTAACATGTCTTAATCATACGTTTTCAATATATGACACATTTATAGTGCTTTTAGGATTTCACTTTTACCATTTCACATTTCCTTATGCTTTTACCTTTTTGCCCCCATTGACTTTTTCATACATTTTGAGAAAAGGGAATTTTATCATTTCATTTGAATTTTCTCTTCGTCTTCTCACATCCACTTTTATCTCCTAATATTTCTTTAGAAGAAATCTTCCAAAAGTTTCCACTTTTTTCCAAAGAAATCTTTTTTTTCTTGGTTGTATCTTGTTTGTGATGCTTCAGAGTTCGTATAAAAGGTTTCAGAGTCAAAGTATTTTCATAAGTTCAAGTATTTACATTTCCTTCCTCTTTGTCTTTTTGGTTCTTCTTTACATTTATGGGTTCATATTGGTTACTGAAGTTTCTCATTTTTTGTTTTGTTATTTGAGTTTACGTTTTTGGGTTTCATACTAGTCTTTTGAGTTTCTAGGTAGTACTTCTTTGTTTATTTTCCTCCACTTTCTTGAAATCATTTCTCCACTTTGATAAAATGTCTCAGAGTAATTTCTCATCTTATTTAAGAATGGTAGAGAGTAGTGATTCTGTAAATTTTGGAATCATTCGTGCTGGATCCATGAGTATTGAGAAATGGAGGTTGTTTGGTGATAAACCTTTGGTTTGTCATGTTTTAGGGCTAAATAGTACATGAATTACACAGTCAAATGCATTAGGTTTTATTGTGAAAAAGCATTAAAGTTGAATTTTGAGCAAACATAAATTGTTCTTGCGTATTTTGAAGGTTAATTAATATAAAATTGGGCAAAAATGAAGTAAAGGACTTAGAGGAGAAGGTTGAAGATCAAAAGAAGTCCACAAAGTGCATTCCAAAAGCATTATTGAAGACTGAAGAAACGCGCTTTAGTGCCCTACAGCGCACTAAAGTGCGCTAATGAAGCGAAGAAAGCCAAATGCTCGGAAGAGCGCGTTTTATCGCCCTAAAGCACGCAAGTTGCCCAAAAACAATGAAATTCCCTAGATGAGCGCGCTACAGCGCGCTAACACATGATGTCATGAAGAAATTTCCTTTAGAAGAGCGTGCTAAAGCACGCTACAGAGCACTTTAGCGAGCTCTGGCAGATATACAAGGCGTCATCAACATGCTAAAATATGTTAATCAGCGCTTTAGTGCGCTGACTCGGTCCAAATTAAGGCTCAATTCGTGAATCCATTTAGGGCACAGACCAATCGCCTATAAAAGGAGATTTTCAACACCAATTAAGAATCTTTTGAGAAATGAGAATAGAGAATCATACTTTAGTCATAGAAGTACATTTTTCATGCTTTGAAGCAGTGGGAGCGGGTTGAATTCACGAATACATGAAGATCCATAACGCCATCATTCCAATGGAGTTTGGGGAACCTTTGTTATTTTCTTGTGTTTTTGAATTCGCTAAGCTAGGCTAGATTTCTATATAGTTAAGGGTAGATGGAACCCAATTGAATTCTTATGATTATGAATTAAATATTCTCTGTAATTTTTCTTTTTATAATTGATTGAATTTATCTGTTATTAATATTTTTTATGAGTTTACTCCTTCTAGATTGATCTAGGGGAATTGTATGACAATAGGATGTTGATATATGAACCTTGAATTGATAAATTCATCATAATCCTTGTGATATAGGGATAAACGTAGGGAAATTATGCAATAGTATGATTCTTAATCTTAATACATGTTTTCTTGAGGAATAATCGAGGAACTAGGGTTCTTTCAAGATTATGTAGAATTGGGGTATCAAGGGATTGAGCCTTAATTAATTTAGAGGAATCGATTGACATTATATTAAGGGCAATTACTTGACTATTAAATTCATAACATAAGGAGGAAATTGGGGAAAATCGAAACTCTAACTACGCTTTCTTGATTGTCAAAACCATTTTTACTTAATTGCTTGCTTTTTAATTCTGAAATTTTATGTTATTGCTTAGTTTTAAGTTTTAATTCAAAGTTTCTCATAATTGTTTGTCCAAATAAAGAGTGAATAGTAAACTAGTGCTTGAATTCTAATCCTAGTGGGGACGATCTCGTACTGACGTACACTTTATTACTTTTACGACCGGTGCACTTGCCAAAGTCGCAACAAATTTTTGACGTCGTTGCCAGGGAATAGAATTTTCAACATTAGTAGTAGCTATAAGCAATTTAGATTAGATTTTTTAATTTTTTGCAATTTATTTTTAATTTTACTTAATTTTTTTATTTTCTGGTTTATGCGAGTTATTATTAATCCATTATCCTTGCATTTCGACCCAGAGATGGAGAAGGCAGCTAGAAGAGACAGAAAAATCACAAAAGAGAGAAAAGAAAAAGAAGCTTCAAGCTTTACAGAACTAAAGGAGGAAACCATGGCTTATAATAACCAAATTCAGAATCCTCCTAAGACATTGGGAGATTACATGACTCTAGCTTGAGTTCCGCAGACGGCAAGCATTGTTAGGCCAAACATGGATGCTAACAACTTTGAGATCAAGCCCTCACTACTGTCATTAATTTAAAATGAACAATTTGGTTGAGGAGGCGCCGAGGACCCACATCTTTATCTTAAGAATTTTCTGCTCTTGGGGGATACATTGAAGATGAATGGAGTCTCGCGAGATGCTATTATACTAAGGCTTTTTTCCGTTTTACTGAAGGAATATGCAAGAAGTTGGCTACAGACGCATCCTCAAGGGAGTATTACTACTTGGGATGATCTGTTAACAAAATTTCTAGCTCGCTTCCTCTCATCATCGAAGTTGGCTAAGCTTAAATTTGTTATAGCTTGCTTTACTTAGAAGGATAATGAGTCACTTTATGAAGCATGTGAGAGGTTTAAAGGACTGCTAAGGAAGTGTCCACAACATGGGTTAGCGGCTTAGGGGCGAGCTCAAATATTCTTTTCTGGGATGACTTTAGCTTCCAAATGTTTGGTTAATGCTGCAGCTGGAGGATCATTGAAAACCAAGACTCCAGATGATGCGCCAGAGTTGCTTGAGTCCTTAGCTTCTCAAGAGTTTGACAACGCTCCATTATCACAAAGGAGAGCTGGAAAAGGCTATGATGCGTTGTTGGCTCAAAATGAACAGATATTGCAAATGAATAAGAAGCAACAACAACAATTAGATGCTCTCACCAAACAATTTTCTTCTCAACAAGTCTCTTCCATTAGCACTCCTTCGGTGATTTATGAAGTTTGTGCGGGTGAACATGTTACTAGAGAGTGCGATGTAATAAGAGCACCAAAGTCTAATGAAGTAAATGGAACTTGGTATGATCATAAGAATCAGAGAAACCCTCATAGGAATCAATATGGTGACACCTTCAATCCAAGGTGGAAGAACAATTCGGGGTTCAATTACAAGTCATCACAGCAGCTGAATCCATCTCTTCCGGTGCAACCACCTCCTACACAGCAGAGTGATAACTCTGAGTTTGAAAAAGCTCTTGCATAACTCTAAAAATCCACATCTGATTACATTCAAAGCACAAATACCTTCAAAGAAGATACATTTGCCTTCACGCAAGAGACTCAGACTGCATTCTGGAATCAAGAAGCTTCCATAAGGAATCTTGAGACTCTGATAGGGCAGCTATCAAGGCAGATTTCTTAAAGAGCTCAAGATACTTTTCCAGTAGATACTGTCACAAATCCTAGAGAACACTACAAAGCTATCACTACTGGGAATGGTAAAATTATTCAACCAATAGAGAAATCTTCTCAAGAGAAGAAGAGTGATGCAAAATCTATAGTTGAACATAATCAGCTAAGCTCCGGCCTCCTGCCGCCCGAGGCATCAGTACCCATACTACCTGATCCTGAAATAAGCATTCCCCAAACGTGGGGTAAAATCTCTAATCTAGAAATCTCAGTAAGTCAGTGAGTCCTCAAGGATCTTCCACCCCAAGCTCACTTACATGTGCAATATAAGTTCAAAAGCAATTTATCATTTATCATTTCTAAAACGATGCAATGCAGCAGATAATCATGCCATTACATGTAAAGTTCAATCAACATATCAAATATTCAAAAGCATGTACACAGCATGCATAAACTATACCCCCATGGGACATGGTGGAACCACAACATGGCTAAACCGAGGACACGAAAGCTTACCTTGCAAGCTAACTCCAAAAGCCAAGAGTCCACAGCTCAAAGTCCAAACACAGCAGATTCACAATCTGTTATGGACCAACAATACATCAACAACATGCACCACAAGCATACAATATTAAGACAACGCCTTTTCATTACGTTTTCAAGTCTTAAAGCTTCTAACAAGGCCACAAGCCCTTAATCCCATGATTCTGGCTTAATCCATAAAATACAGAAGTTCAACTTCATCAAACTAGGGTCCACAAACCCCCAATAGCCTACTGTACGCACAGCACAGCTGCTGTTCTGCGAAATCTCAGAATATCCGGATATCTCACTGTCCATATCCGGATATGCAATATCCGGATATACAGATTCACATATCTGGATATCCAATATCCGGATATCCCAAAACCACGTATTTGGGTATCCAATATCCGGATATCAGTTCGACAAATATTCGGATATCTCACGACAGAATGCAGTTTCTGCATTTTCGTGAAGATATCCCAAAAAGGTTCCCTTTTTACCGATTTTAAACATCTAATCATGCATTTCTAGATGTGTTAAGCCTCACCAACAACAAGTTATCATCTTTTAACCTTAACATGTATCAAGCTTTCATTTTTAAGCATTAAACTCATGATTAAAGGTTGGTATACATACCAAGGCCAAAATAGAAGAAGAGGTTACTCTTTGGAGCTCACAATCAGCCCCTCAAGACTGACTCAACAAGGTGCACGAAAATGGATCAACAAGCTTGGACCTTTCAACACAAAGGAAGCTTCTTGGACCACACACAACCAACCCAAGACAGCCTCAAAACCTCACACACAGCAGCTCTCTTAACTCAGAAAAGACCAGCAATAGAGTCCCAAGGCTAGCTCTTACCCTCACCAAGTGTATCCCAAGTGAAAGTGTGAAGAAAAATCAAGAAAGGAAGTGTCTTGGACCCAAAATGGAGAAGAAACCCCACAAGTCAGCCAAGCTGATCAGCCACCCTCAACTCTCACGTTCAAAATCTGTTTTCTAGGGCATTGTGCCCTTAGAAAAGGTATTTATAGCCCAAGTCACTTAAACACACAATGTTAACTTTAATTGCTACGTTTAGCATTTTAATCCCAAACTTTGGATTATGAAACTACATAATTTTCTAAGATTTATCATATTTTTCTTATAATTTTCTGAGCACTTTTTCGGTACGCGCTTTTCCAAGCCAGTACCGGTTTCCAGCACCAGTTCTCATTATCTGGACTTGAAACTCGTTTTACAAGTCCTACATATTATTCTAGTAATTATCATGCACTTACATTAATTTTCTGGGATACTTTTTCGGCACGCATTTATACCGACTAGCAGAACCAGTATCTGCACTTTTCTTCCGAAAAACGACTTTCAGCATTCTAATCACTTATTACGATTATGAAGCCTCATAAATAATTATTAGGGTCAATTATGGAATCATTTCCTATTTTCTCGTAATTTATTAATTAAATTCCTTAATTAACGGTGCGGGTTCTTATATTCACCCCACTTTTTTAGGATTTTGACCTCAAAATCAGAAACATACCTGGTCGAAACTCGGGGTACTGCCGGAGAAGCTCGTCTTCACGCTCCCAAGTACACCTCTCAGGAGTCTTTCCGGTCCACTGCACCTTGACCATCAGAATGATCTTGCTCCTCAGTTGCTTCTCGCCACGATCGAGAATCTTTAGTGGTCCTACTGTTGGGTAGTAATTTTTCGAAAGAAAGAGTTATCGTTCTCAGGGAACGGTTTGTTTAGTTTTCCTTTTTTAATTCCTATTTCTAATTTCTTGAAATTAAGTGATCAATCTTTTAAAACTAAGAAAAGACTAAATCAAACAAGGTATTTATCAGATTTGTATTAAACAAAATTTTACAGAGGGATATCGATTCACAAATGTAACAATTATAAGGTTCTGGAATTCTTTGAATCATGGATGAAGGAAAAATTTCGCATTCCTGCGTTTTATAACTGCTACGGCACTTTAGTATCAGAATTCGAATTACTATGGCTATTTTATCTGAAACTTCCCAGTTCCAGATTTTAATCTTTAGAAGGATCTTTTCCCAAAGTCTTCTAAATCTTTAAAAATTGTATCAAAGACCTCCTTGGGTTATCCCTAACCTCAAGGGTTCAATTAACAAGGGTCATAACCTGATTTCCCAATCACAATTATGCAAAATATATTCAAGATCCATTCCCATGGTGTTCTTGAACTTAAAATCAAAATCTTGCTAATCAAATGAAACTAAAGCAAACCATCACAGTATTCAGAAAAATAAAAGATCACCCAATCATCGTGAATCCCAGAAAAAGAAACTTAGAAATTCATATTAACAAATGAAAAGCTTAGAAAAGGAAAATGAAGAACCAAAGCTTGCATGTAGCTGAGTCTTGGATCCCTCCAAGAAAGAAGTTTCACGCTTGCTCTTGATTTGAGAATTTGAAGAACAAAGACTCGAACTTAACAAAAAGTAAAGAGCAGAAAAGAAATTCTGGAATTGAGAACTAAAACTTTACAGGAGAGTGCTTAGTCTATATCTCTGTATCTAAGACTCCTATTTAAAACTAAAAATAACCATTGATCCAAAGTTTCATTGTTGTTCATCCATGCCTGTCCTCATCCAACGGTCCATCTCTCTTTTTTTTTTCACTTCCAAAAAGTAACTCATATGGCTCTCTAACTGCAGTAAAAATAGTAAAAGAGGATAGTAAATCATCAAATTATCTCTTTCTCTCTCTTTTACCTTATTGGGCTGATTGGTACTCATTTGGCCCATTACTTTGCACTTATAACTAGTCTTTAGCTCAAATATTGTAAAAACAAAGCCATTAAAATAATCATAATTTATAGCTAACAAAATACCCCAAACTTAGAGTTTTGCTTGTCCTCAAGCAATCAAGAAAATATTAATTCAGTAAGCACATTGTTTGCTATTGTCTCTTTTAGCATTCAGATCATCATTCAAGCAATGTAATGGCTTTACAGTTCAATCCTCCATTTATCACATTACATGTCATCCATTAACATCAATCAATTATATTGTCTTTTAATATCAATACCAAACAGCAGTCTAGTCCAAACTAAGTTTTAAATTAAACAAACAGCACACTATGTCACAATGCATATCAAACAGTCACTATACATATTCCATATCAGTTCAATGTCATACACTGAGTTTCTCACAAGGCATTTTCTACTCATCTCTCTTATTTTTCATTAAGGATAATCACTCATTATCAACTCTACATTGTTGTGCCTAACATACAATATTGCCTAGACACTTGATGTCTAATGTGGAATTTCCATCAAAGGGGCTTTTAGGCTTATAATGGGGCTGGGTTTGGATATTTGTTTTTCTAGACACTTTAATTTAGGCTAACCTTAAGTGTCTAATTAATCCACAACTAGCTTGCAAAATATGGTCCTAGTAAATTAAAGGGAAGTTTCTTGCTTCTTTTTTTTAACTTCCTTCCTTACTTTTTTTTTATTTTCAGCCTCAACTTTTCACATTCATTCTCACCTTCCTTTTTTTTATATACAGGGAATTTTCTATTTTTCTTTCTCCCTTTTTATATCCCTTTTTTTTTTCTTCTAATCTCTTCTTGATCACCTTCTATATTTTTCTTCTTTTTATAACCACTCTCTTCAAGCTAGCTTCCCTTTTCCTTACTTATTTTCTTGTATTGCAGCCTAGTGAGAATTAACCAAAGACTAAGGCTTGCCTATAAGGATGGATTGGGGGAATTGGCTCTTGATATCATGGTTATGTAAACAGAAAAGAAAAGGTTCAAGCTGAAATAAGGGATCAAGGGAATAAAATTAATTAAAAAGGTAAAGCTTTTTGGCTCTAGGCTAAACAATTTGAAACAAGTGCCCTTATCATGTGGAAATAAACACACTAGTCGCCTAGGTGTAATGTAGGTTAAGGACCCCAATGTAGAGTGACCACTCAACAAGAAAGTATATGTGTTTGGATCCAAATCCTCACTAAGGTTTTTACTTAGTGATATAACATGAACTAAGTTGAGTCATGTTAGGACTGCTCTCATGAAGTGTAACATAGATGATGCATAGCTAATTAACCAACTTAGAATGAAATAGACAGAGCTAATAAGATATGTAAGATCAACACAGTTGAGTTGATGCTAATGGCTCACATGAATAGATAAATCAAAGAATTGTTACTGTTCAAGTTCAAAAAATTTCAATATTTTCTTTTTTTTTCAAACTCAGCAAACCAATTAATTCAACTTGTATACCCTGTATACCCCACCCCAAACTTAAAAGGCAGTTGTGTCCTCACAACAAATGGCAGTAATCATTTTTAACAATAGAGAACACAACATTTAAGACAATAATATACATGTTGGGGAGGATAAACAACTATAGACAGATGTAGAAAAGATAAAACTTGGGAGACCATTAATATGGTGCTCCTAAGTGTTTGTGGCTGATGTGTTTCACATGTCTACCTGTCTTTGGAGCCATAGCTGAAACTTAAAGAGATACCCTGAGAATTAGTGAAATGAAGATTATATGTGAATAAGGAAAAAGAACCCAAAGAGTGTAGCAGGTAAGTGTCAAAGTGATAGGAAAAAGTGCAACGACAGAGCACACGCAGTTGTGTTTTAGTTGGCAATAGAGAAGAGCAGAAATAAATTACAAACTCAAGTAACAGTCCACAGCTAAGATAATAATAACAATATTCAGCTAGCTAAGCCATAAACTGTACACACTTCAGACTACATACCCATCCAAAATTATACAACCACGACACAACCAACCAATACCCAGTAAAATTATGAAACTATTTTGGTCATTTCAACCACAAAATTCCTTGTTTTTTTTAGACACCTGCTTGTTTGACTCATCTCAACATAGACCACACAAAGAAACTAAAACTGCAGTTCACATATGTGACAGGGGGTTCGCTCACTCAGATTTTTTTTTTATGGGTGTTTGATTATTAGTGGTCTTGCAAAATAAAAAATAAATAATTCAGCACCTGGATATAGAACCACAATATACCCTGTTTTTTTTATTTGTTTGCAACTAGGTTAATGAGCATCAAATGAATATTCATCAATCTCAAATCAAGAACTACACACTTTATAAAAATTGAAATATCTCAATGTTCATGAAACCAAACTTAAGAATCAACAAAGTCAGTGTGTGTGGTTGTGGTTGGAATTTATACAAGGTGGTTTGAATCTCCTATACGAAGGAAAGAAAAATAAAATAAAAATGGAAAGAAAAGAAGAAAAAGAAAAATGGAAGATCAGTGAAACAATCTAAAGCAAGAGATTGATAGGGTTTTGGAAGTACTAAACCTAAATTCGAATCAGACCACACCAACAGTGATGAAAGACGCTCAACAAGGTCGAGGCCTTGATGATGAAGTGGTGCTCTCCTTTTCGGCGGTAAAGAGTAATGAGAAATGAGCATTTTGTGGGAGTGAGAGATCAGAATAAAAATGGGAAAGGAAAAAAAATTTGACCGACGAAAATGGGTATAAGAAACGAAGTCTCAAGGGTTAGTGAGATAAAGATGTGCAGTGTAGATAGAGAAAAGGAAAAGTAATCTTTTTCTTGGTGGAGTAAATGAGATGAGACTGATGCAGAGAAGTCACATCAATGCTATAGAAAACTTTTTAAAAGCCACTGGAGTATCTCAGAGGTGCAATAATGGTAGAATTTCACCATTAAAAATTGGCTCTGCTGTGCATAAAGCACAACTTTGATCACAAATTTCTTCTTTATTTTCTCTTTTTATTTTTTTACATTTGTGCCAATAAGAAGAAGCTGATATGTGCAGAGAAGGATTGGGGATGAAGCAAAGAGGGGATAGAGAAAAAAAATAATCTGACCAATGTCAGATTTGAAAATCAAGATAATAAGAAAGTGTTGAGCTTAACATATTTGGGCTAGAATATTATTAAATCATACTTGGCCCAATTACTTTCATACACTTTATATTACTCTCTTTTTTTATACTGGCCGAGTTAACTTGTAGCAGCCCATGGCACAAGTACTTCTCCTCATCTAAAAAAAAAAAAAATTTATTATTTGGGCTATCAAGTTCTTAAATACCCTATTCAGCTGAATGGATTACACTCGGTGTACTAAACTCAAACCAGTCACATTTTTATTTTTTTAACTTACGTGTATACATGCCCACCAATATATATACTCAGTTAAGCTCTCATTCCTCTCTCTCTTTTTTTATTACATTGGGCTTACTATTCTCATATTCAACCCATGCATTAATTTTTTATATACCACTCGTACGCTTATTCACCCAACTAAAGCAACCCAATTACATTGCTGGACAGTAACCTAACATATGTAGGAAAATTTAATCACAACCCACAACTGTACCACAAAACATTTCAAGTTTAAGAATTA